>NC_056523.1:82792631-82808680 GCF_019175285.1 Sceloporus undulatus | reverse complement strand
GCAACATTTTGGATTGCTTGCATAAGGGATGAATTACTGCAAAGGATATTTTCTCTCCCACAACAGGGAGAAAACTATTATATTTATTCATCCCTACTTCATTGCTACTTAATTTTCTGATTTAGTGCTGTATTGGTGGTCCTACACACACACACACACACACACACACACACACATTGGTTTTTAAAAAACTGGATTAAACTAAAAATATGTTTAGTAATAATAATAACTACCAAGCTTAGTTCTTGAAGACGAATGCTGCCCTGAAATGTCCTGGCCTGGACATGTAGAACAGAAAAGACAAATTCAGTGCACCTGCACCATATGTGGGTGCACTATATGCAGTTTCCAGCTTACACGGAAGCTGTGCACCAATTAAAGCAATGTCAGTCATGCAGTTGCATGCAACAATGGGAGAATTATAATTTATGCCACCACTTTTGCTGGTGTAACTTCAGGCTGGATTAGGTGCTGTGATGTGATCTTTGGGAGCTCAGAAACTGGTCTGATTCTCCATCTTCCCCAGCAACCACTTGTCACCACCATAATTAAGTTGCATTGGCATGGGATCCCACTTGTCACCCCAGGGCCATTTTAGCTGATGTATAGCTAAAGAAAAAACAGTATCCCAAGACAAGGCATATTCTATGAAATCTTAAAGCCTGCCAGGAGCAAAAGAACCTGAAAGACGTGCCCTAAATGTCTATACATACTTTTCTCTTACCTCTCCCTTTCCCCCCTGTCTCGCCCCTCTTAAAAAATGAGTGAGGTGTATGGTCACTATTTTGATGTTTGCCTATCAACCAGTTTGCTATACTGGTTAGAATGTTAGACTAGGACATTGAAAGACAAAGGTTCAAATTCACATACAGACCTGGAAACCCACCGAATTATCTATGTTACACAAAGGAAGGTGTGGGGGAGGGGACTGCAGGGTCCCCAGCAACCATCAGCTTCACTTTAAATGTTGAGGGAAATAGATTAAACATTGCACAAGGCTCGGTAATTTTATAATTGTTGGCACCTGGTTATATCAGTACTCACTGAGGAGGACTCTTAGTTTGGATGAATCAAGAAGGTTTTATTTTGAAATATACAAGAGTATAATTAAGCAAACGATAGTAATTCAAACAGACACAACATTCAGAGCTAACTGAAATGGCAATGTGGAAATTGGGTAGCGGAGTCTGAGGGTGCAGTGGGGTGCTAATTACCTGTTCAAAGAGCCAACCATAAAAATGGGCATTGCTCAGACTCTATATGTTTATAGTGATCAAATTCTAGCTTTCTTACCCTCTGGTATTAGTATACCCTCTTGTTCTACATTATAGTAAAATTCTGTGAGAGATTTCCTTATCTCTATGGAATAGCAGTATACAAATAAATTATTATTATTATTATTATTATTATTATTATTATTATTATATCATGGACTTCTTATTTAGAACTTCCACATGTACATATCAATACCACTCGCTACAAAAACTGGGATTAATTATTTGTGTTGTGTACCTTCATGTTCTGACATATGGTGATCCTAATGCGACCATATCGGGGGGGGGGGGTGTGCAAAATTTATTCAGATAGGGTTTACCTTTGCCTAAGGCTGAGGGAGTGTGACTTACAGAAGGTTACCCTCTATGGCTGAGTGGGGATTCAAATCCTGGTCTCCCAGAGTCCCAATCTAACATTCAAGACACTACACTACGCTGGTTCTTATTGATCAGGAGCTGTAAATGTAAAACTGGGTCCACATTTCTATATACTTAAACTCTACATACTAATCACTCTATTCTACACTTCCAGCATTGTTATTATTCTTTTCACCAAAATATTTATCAGTTTATCAGTCAAATCTATTTATGAACTCAAAAAGAGCCTTCAAAGTACCTCATGTGAAA
Source organism: Sceloporus undulatus (assembly GCF_019175285.1). Classification (NCBI taxonomy): domain Eukaryota; kingdom Metazoa; phylum Chordata; class Lepidosauria; order Squamata; family Phrynosomatidae; genus Sceloporus; species Sceloporus undulatus. The sequence continues at coordinate 82,806,779 of NC_056523.1, read as the reverse complement.
AGGTAATTCAAATATGTGGAGGATCATTTAAAGCAGTGATGAAATTTCAAGAAACAAACAACTCTGCCAAATTATTTATGTATGCATAAGAACTGTGTACCAAATTCAGTTGCATAGTCTAATTTTAATAAACTGGAAATTTTAATAAACTTTTAATAAACTGCCCAATTTATTCCACCAATAAGGAAATACTGGTTGAAATAAATTGACCTTTTTGGTACCGAATTTTATTCTGATATTTTGATAAGATATAAAATAACAGAGATTATCTTTATGTTCACTGTGCACTCTCCAAAATGAAGCTAGGTTTGAACTGGAACCCAGCATGTAGCAACCGCTATTCAAAGCTTTTCCCCTTTCCGATATATAACACCAAGTCAATTTCATTCTATTGAATGGGGCTCAGTCTAGACGATCTGTTCTTAAGGGCCTGTCACAATTCTTCCTCTGACTCAGCCAAAAGACTGAGCTCATTAGCACAGTTATTGCTCTAAAGAGCACGGTGCCTTGGTAAACACTGATGCTGTTGCCATTTCGAAGACACCAGTTCAAAGATGTAATAGAAAACAGCTCAGAAAGAGGAGGAAGGCATTTTCCTCTAGCATCAAGTAAATAATGTTGCTGACAATGTCAGAAGTTGAAATAGCCTTATAGTAACATTGTGCTCTGGAGACTTCTACCCTGACCAAAAATAAAAAGCTACATGTTTAATTAAACAGCTTTTTTATCTCCCAGTAAGAGTGCATTCTTAAGTGACTCAGAAGACACCTCTTTGCAGGGTAAGGTAATGAACATGGCACATTAGGATGCTTTTATTTTGAGACAAAAATGAGAGGAAAATGGATTTTAATATGGACATACATTCTAGCGCACACATCTCAATGGAAGGGTTGGGATTCACAGATGGGTAACATCAGGTCTAGAGTGAGTTACCGTGGCACTACCTTTCCACAGTGGTGGGAATGTGTGTTCCCATAAGGCAAGAGAACATGCTGATGGTAGCAGTGAAGGGTGACACTGGTGGAAGATCTCTCAGAGAAAGTGGCACCATACATGTTAGTACTACACAGAGGGAGGCATGGTTAACCACTTTTGAATGTCTTTGAGCATTAAAACCCTATGACAATCCAAAATGAAACAAGAGATAGTGCCAGAAGATGAGACTCCCAGGTCAGATGCATTCAAGAAGCTTCTTGGGATACAGCAGAGGACAACTAACTATGACTAGCACTCAACTCAAGCCGAAAGGATGTTCAGATGCTGAGACGCTCAGAGGTGAAAGGAAAGTCCAAAGCTGCACAGCACATCTTATAGAAACATGGAATGTGAGAAGCTTGAATCAGGGGAAGCTAGGCATAGTAAAATAAAAAAATGGAACATATAAACATTGCAATATTTGGGGTGAGTGAGTTCAAGGGAATTGAACATTTCAATTATACAGTGTTTCACTCAGGAAATAAAAATTGAAGAAGAAATGGGGTGACATTAATAGAGAAAAGAGCAAAAGCAGTAAAGGGATATAATGCAAAGTCTGATAACAAATATCAGTAAGACTTTTAGAGAAAACCCATCAATACACTCATAATCCATGTTTATTCTCCAACTACAGAGGCTGAAGAAGAAACTGAAAAATTCTGAGCTGGAATCCAAGAGGAAACTGATCACACATATCAAGATAGGGCTTTTTGGTAATCATAGGTGATAGGAATGCAAAAGTAGGAAACAGTAGGAGAATTTGGGCTAGGATCAAGAAATGTAGCAGGAGAGTAACTGACTCAATTTTGTGGAGCTAACAGTTTGTCCATCACAAATGCATTCTTTGGGCAGCCAGAGGCAGTTGTATACATGGACATTACCTGAACTCCATTCTCACTGCAAAAACAGGATGAGGAGCAGATTTTTGCAGATACCAGTGGGACTCTGAACATGAGGGCAGAGTGCATGAATATGAAGGCAGAATGGAATTACATACTCCAACACCTGTGTCACCATGCCCTAGACTCTGTATATTTTGCATTAGTGAGAAAAGCCCCTACTTACATACTCATATGTTTATGTTTATCAGGCACTAACTGCAAAGAGCAGCAATATACCTGCCGGTATATTAGTGTTAGGGAAGATGCCAACAAGTACATCTCTACAGTCCCTCATCCATAGGCAGGATTGTATGAAGATTTCCATTATCATCAAGGGTCAAGAATATATGGCCTTCCAACAACTCCCAAAAGCCCCAGTCAGCATATTCAGTGGTAAGAGACTGTGGGTGCTGCACTCCAACACATCTGGATGGCCATAGGCTCCCTGTCCCTGCACTACCATTATCAGTACAATATCTTATATATCATTCTTGTAACATCAAGCAAGCTTCCAGAATAAAATGGTTGGCATTCCAAATAGGAATCTTATTTGGTTCCTTCCCCATAACATTATTCAACAATGTCAGTGTATTCATCTGTGTAGTTTGGCAAATTTTCTGCAGCCATTAATTCACTGGTAATGACCCGCCCTCCCATTTTCTACCAGCACTTGAGCCAATATCAGTGGGCTTCCCATTAAAGATCTGTTTGTTGTCGCTGATTCCAGTGTGAGGACCTTCAAATCCCTTGGATCACCAGGTGCTTCCTATATAATATATATTATAAAAGATTTGTTCAGAACCAGCACGGTATTGTGATTTGAGAGCTTGATTTCAGCTCTAGAAATGAGGGTTCAATTCTTAGCTCAGCCATGAAACCTGCTAGGTGATCTTGGGCAAGTCATATGCTCTCAGCCTAAGGGAAAGGCAATGGCAAACCTCCTCTGAATAAATCCTGCCAAGAAAATTCCATGATAAGTTCAGCTTAGGGTCACCATAAGTCAGAAATGATGTGAAGGCACACAACAACAAATATACAGCTTTCCACCCACACTTTACGGCACACACAAATCATGGTGGCTACATAACCACCAGAGTCATCTTCGGACAATGCTGGTTCTTTGGCTTAGTAACAGAGCTGAGCACCACCCCCTATAATTGGTTATGACTAAACATTCATGTCAGAGGAAAACCTTTATCTTTACCTAACCTTTTATATTAATCTATTTGAAAATGTTAAAAGCACAGAACATCAAAATCCTGTTAGCCAGCCCTCCAGCAAATTTTTCTGGATGGGGCACTAGACATCTACCCCAAAGTCCTGTCTTAAATGTACCACTGTTTGTAACTTTGCAAAGGTAGCCAATTATCCTCATAGCTGTGCGGTATTTGGACCCGTTTTCTCAGTACTGATCCTTTACAAAATATTGGCTAATTCAAGTGCATCCAATCATGACTGCCATGAAAAAAATAACTGGAAATTCTATTGGTGGAAAAAAAGAAAATGATCTACTGCAAAGGAACATTTTCATTTTTTAATAATGGCTTAGAAAAGCAAAGGTCATTACTGAACTCAGAATAGATGTTACATTCTAGCATGCCTGGATACTCTTTATTTTCTTATTGATAGGCTTTACTTTCATTATTTCAGTATGGAAAACCAATAAAGCTTGCTTCAGAATCTGTAATCTTCCTTGATCCCTTCATAACAAGTAGACCTCTGACAATACTGATGATTGAATTTTAAGGAACTAATAGGAATGTGTAATTCAGTATTAGTATTTTAGAGGATGTTCTTCTGGAATTGTACTGTGTTATTTTAATGATGTAATCCCACTTCGATCCTTGGGAGAGGCGGGAAATATAAATAAAAATTATTATTATTATTATTATTATTATTATTATTATTATTATTATTTTATTAATAATACATGTAAGGATCACCTGTTGTGTGTACTCTGCCAACATAACAATGACAGTGTTCTTACAAATCTCTCTGGAGCAAAGTTTTGGCTTTCAGAGTTCAGAATGAAGTCTAATGACTTCAGTGGAATTTAATGTCCCTGTAGTTTCACATAAGAACATAAGGTACAGAAAAAAGAGAGTGGGGGTTCCTAAACTTTAAACAGATTTTTTGCAGATTTCGCTTTTAAATATATTTGTTTAAATGAATTCCCAGCATATATCCTATTAAAGACCGATTCTCATCTTAAGCTACACTTTCCTTTTGGAGTAACCCACTGATCTCATCAATTTAACAGACAGGTATGTTTCTTGCCACAGGTTTAGATGGTGTAACCTAGCCTTTCATGGCCAAATCTCTGAAATATTTTCTCATTTAAAGTATATAGGGAGAGAGAGACTTTCAAGTCAGCTCCACAGAGCTCACTTAGAAGTTCTGGGGGGGAGGGGGGAGATTTGGATGACTCTTTTTTGCTGATGAATTTTGTAATCATATTACAGAGTTTTTTGAGATATGGTGTCATCTAAGAGAGGGCTCTGAATTAGCTCCAGGTTAGACCATGATGCTGCACTTTATGAAAACAACATATGGATCAGTAGCAGGTTTACTTTTATGTATCAGTAAAAAGAAGCAGCAAAGAGGTACAGTAAATGGAAGAGTTCGATGTTTTATAGCTGAAAGGAAGTAAAAAAAAATTAAACCAGCAAGTATCTATATTGGGACAAATGCTATTTAACTTGTTCAAAAATAATCTGAAGTCAAGAATGACCACCAAGGCAGCCAGAATTTCAGACAACACCTAGATTTTCAAGAAAATATATTCAAGTGAAAAATATTCATAAGAAAACGCAAACGAGTTGGTGAAAACACAAACAGAAAACCTCAAAAAATATTGCACTTCATTAGATAGATGTTCAATAAAATGGAAAATGAGCTTCAGTATAAACAACCATAGCATGATGGACACTGGAGCAAAAATTTCTAAATTAGCATAATGAGGTGAACCAGGAAATACATTTTTGGATGCTAAGAAGTGAGAAAATCATTGAGGTTGGATTTTATGTAAGATTGCTCTGTTTTTACCTGCCAGAAAAGAATATGGGTCCAAATGCCATATGGCATTGAAATCCACATCTCTCCAAGCTTGCAATATAATTCATAAAATGAAAAAGTGTTCAAAAAGTGTGCACATTTGTAATACATAGAATGTTCTTTAGTTAATATGACCATAAAAACAAAACTTCATACATTTGGAAAATGCGCAAAAACACACACATTTTGAAAAATGCACAGTGTAGAACATACAAATTTCCATGCAAGAAAGAAAGGACTTGTAATCCATCACGAACCTGCTATTGTTGTGTGCCTTCAAGTCATTTCTGATTTGTGGTTTTCTTGGCACGTTTCTTCCAAGGAGGCTTTTGCCATTGCCATCGTCTCTGGCTGAGAGAGTGTGACTTGCCTAAGGTCACCCAGCGGGTTTCTATGGCTGAGCAGGCATTCAAACTCTAGTCTCCAGAGCAATGGAATTCTACTATGCCATTATGACTCCTTTTTTCCTTAGATTACAGCTTTGCAAATCCCCTGGACAGCATTGACAGATAGGATAACATTGCATCCTCCTTGGAACAATAGTAGCTATAATTTTCATCTACTGTTTGTGACCATCCTAAAAGGACCTAGATCTTAGAAACAGGATGCTGATCTAAACTGACTTTTGGTCTGATCCAGCAAGAGTTCTTTCATGTTTGTGCATTTGTATGTTCTTTTAGGGTCTTCTTCCATTATTCACTGACATCCACTCAAGCTCCTAGCAGAGACATGTATGATCACCACTGAATTTGAAGATTCAGGGAGAAACAGAGAGGAAGGGCAGAGGAAGTTCATGAGTTCTTGATTGTGGTGCATAAATGAGGTCTTTGAGGGTAAAGGGTGGAATTGTTTTAGTCTTTTTAAATAGCTCTCCTGGCAAGAATCTCCTTTTTGCTGCCCAATGAGGAATATACTGCATGTTCTGTTTGAATGTCAGCATCAGAACTCTAGTTTGTAACTACAGGATCTGGAAATATGGTGGCAATAAACTGGATTGTTTTATTTGGGTTGGTTTGTTTTCTAATATGCTGTGGGCACATTCTATTTCCTTCAGGATTTCCTTCCTGCTGACAAGCTTCACTACACACACCGTATGTCGGCAGAATATTAAGCTGTTTCTCTGAGGGCATTTGCTGTTTTCTATTTTATTCTTGTTCCATTGTTCCTTAGCACAGCATCTCCTAAGAGGCCCTCTCTCCATTCCAGCTGCCATTGCTCTGACCTCTGAAAGAGAAAAGATCAACCAGCACCTGCTGGATTTAATCCTCCCCCCCCACTACCATCCTCTGGTATTGTATCTAAATAATAATTTAGATTTTAAGCCTAAGGGCTTCCTTAAATACCCTAAATGTTAAGGAAAATGCAACATGGGACATACAGTCAAAGAAATAAAACATGTATGTGAGAGTCACAGTGACTAAGCAAAAGCAATTAAGAAGCCACACAGGTGAAAAAGCTAATGTAATTTAGAAGGACAGAAATATAGAGTGTACAATTGGAAACACCTGAGATTCATTAAGTGTACAAGGTGAAATGATGAAATTGTTAAGTATGGGATGAACTATGTGAACCAATCAAAATGAATGTACACACCCACTAGGTGGAAACTGACTAAGTGGGTGGTGTTTAACAATGGCTATAATAATTGCTATGTTTGCCTATGTATTTTGTGGAGTAGATTGGAGTAGTTTGGAGTAGTTGTGGAGTTGTTTGGAGATCTTAGAGATTGTGATTTGTGAGGGCATTAGTATTTGTATATAGTAGAATAAAGTAGATCTTTTATATAAAACTACTGAGTTGTCTGGTGTCTTGAGTAAAGATACAAGAGCCAGCAGAATCCTGGAGAAGTTTGGAGACTTCTGAGGAAGAAGAGTGAGAAGGCTTGGAGAGTTTGTCAGGGTCTTCAGCCTATTCTCTGAAACTCTGCTGCTTTGGAGAAAAGCATTAACCACTGACCAAAGCTGGTCAGCTCCGCTGCATAACAAGGTGGTGAGTTAGAGCCAGAGGTGAAGAGCTACAACTCCCATCATCCCTGACACTAAAAGCATCAGATCCCATCTGATCTTGGAAGCTAAGCATTGTCAACTCTGGTTAGTATGTGTATGGGAGACCACCAACAAATACCAGATGCTGTAGGCTGTATTTCAGAGGAAGTGCTAACATGCCCAACATATTTCACATTATATTTGGGGCATCCATAGTTTCATATTTTCCCATCTGGAGCCACATTTGTTCTTAACAGGTCATGGTGATATTTTGAACACCAAGAGACTTTCCCACAGGAAGGACACATTGACTCAAAGACATGTGAAGGTCCAAGTAATACCAAGATAAAGGCTTAAAGGGTTTTCTAATTGCTCCATCCTCCTCCCATCTAGCAGACTTCTGTTTAATGTGAATATTTCTTCACATGTATCTCTTAGCGCTGGAGTTTAGAAAATTTACTTTTGTGGGTTATGTCTTCCATAGTTCCCCAGTCTGCACAGCCACTGGCCATGCTGACTCTGGGAATTCTGGAAGTTCAGAATGGTAACTTTTCCAAGTTCTGTTTTCTGCCCAAAATGCAGAATTATTGTTACATTTATTTATAACCTGCTGTTTTCTGAAAATTGAGACTCAAAGCAACTCACAGTTTAAAATAACAATTCAGTTAAAAACATACAAAAACTGGGCATTGAAACAGAATGGAATGATTACAATATTAAAATACATTCCACAAGAAAAGAATAAAATGCAATTGAAAAGATAAAAAGCTCTTAAAAACAGTTGATACAAAATGTTATAGCACTCCCTAGCCCATTCTTTAAAAACTTTGTTTTAAAAGTTGTTACTTGTGGAGGTAGCTGGGAAGGGGAGGGAGGAGGTGAAGAAAGAGTCTAAGTACACTGTGCCAGTGTGACTTGAAGGGTCACATGTGAAGGAAGCCTTGCTCATGCAGTTTTGAAGTGAAAATGCAATAGAGACATTTGAAATAGAAATGACTATGCAGATCAGATGAGAGCAATGTATGTCATCACCCTGAATCCAGCAGAAGGAAAGAGCCATTTCTTTTTATTTCTTTAGTCAGGATGGTATTCTATGGACAGAAGAGATATGTCACAGAAGATTCTTCTTCTCAAATGCTTCTTCTTTTCAACATTTCCCTAACTGCATCTCCACACCACAATGTGCCCCATTTTGGAAGGTCCCTCTGTTCTCTGGATAGCTTTGGGGAGGGCTTTCATTGGGAGGAGAGGGATGGGTATTTCTGCTTCTCCAGTCTAGCTGCATCTATACTGTATATTATATTATATTAAACTATAACTATCAGGACATTATCATACAGAATCCTGGGATCCTTGTAAAACTACAAATCCCAGAATTCTGTATGCTAGTGTCATGACAGTTATCTGCTGCATCATTTACCAGCAATAAAGTTTATGCCATAGCAGGAGTATGTGTCAGTGTTTGGCACCAAAAGAGATTTTGGATAGGCCTGGGACTACAGTCAGTTTTGGCATAGAAGACCCCATTAAAACCACTACCTCACCTCTAAATGTCAGCCTATCTACTCTTGAAGCTTGGTGTGTGAAAATTCTATTTATTTATTTGTACATACCCCATCCTTATAGGCTCTCAAGGGTGGTTTCTGGACAATTAATTTGACAGTTTCCTGCCCGCAGGCTTGTCTGTCCACATTACCACACAATGCTCCTACAGTGCTGCTATAGTTTGGTCTGGCTGCCTCCTCTTGCATTCTGGGGGTTGTAGTTCAGTGAGGCCTAAGAGCTCTCTGGCTGAGGATTCTAAATGCCCTCCCTCAACTACAAATCCCAGAATGCAACAGGAGACAGCCAGAGCAGTTAAAGTGGAATAGCAGCACTAGAAAAGTGATGTGTGGCAATCTAGTGTGTGTATATGTACCTTCAAATTGCCTTTTGACTTACGACAATCCCATGAATTTCATAGGGTTTCCTTATGTAAGGAATCATCAGAAGTAATTTTGTAACTTCCTTCTGTCTGTTACCTAAAAGAAGATGGGGGCTGGGGGGGGGGGGGTTCCCCACTAGCTGTGTCACTTTCTCTTTAAATGTTGGCGGAATTGTTTTAGCTCAAAATAGCTTGCAAAAGGCTGGATAAGGATTGTTTCCACCTAATTATGGCGGGATACAGACCACCCCTTCCCCCGATGGATCAGGGCCTGAGCTGCCACAGCGGCAGCCCCGGAGCCCCCGATCTGCCACTTTTCCAGGCCCCGGGGAAGCGGCAAAATGCCACTTCCCCACGGCCTGGAAAGGGGTGTCCTTAGGGCTTCATGCCCCAAGGACACCACGACAGCGGTGGGGAAAGGGAGAAAGGGGCCACTCAGCCCCTTTCTCTTTTGTATTGCTGGCACAGCCGTGTAAAGGCTGCACCAGTGATATGCAGTGCGAAAGGAGCTCCGTTTTGGAGCTCCTTCCAGCGCACAGGCGCCCTGCAGCAGCACCAGAACATAACGGCCGCACCGTGCCGTTTGGACGCGACATGGCTGTTACGTCAAAATGGCGTCGCCCATGTAGACAGGGCACCACCATTTTGACGTCCTGGTGACGTACTAGGGTTGCAGGGTGTATATAAGCAATGCCCCGAGGAAACCCTAGTACATTGCCAGGACATGCTTAATGATCCATCTGTACAGGGCCTATATCAGTACTAACTGAGGAGGATTTCAGGTTTGAATAAGATTTTTTTTAAAAATATGCAGGATTGTAACCAAACATATGATAGTAATTCAAGCAGACGCACCATTCACAGCTAACCAAAGTGGAGGTATGGAAATTGGACCTTAGGGTTGTAGATGGGGTAATATTTACCTGTCCTGAAGAGGTGACCATGGAAAGTGGGATGTGGCTCAGACAAGGTCTGACACAGTGAGTGGAAGAAGATCTCTGTGCATACTGTGTCAAACTGTGGGTGCAGTTTGGGGCTAACTGTGTGCAAGGAGACTAGGCTTGGGATTGATATTTATATCTGAGATGCTGGCCTCAAGGGGTGCTAGGTGCAATCCTGCAATGTAACAACCTGATGGTCTTCCCAGGGAATCAACAATGAATGGTATTCTGCAATGACTGATGGCTTTAACAAAAATACTGGACTGGATTTAGGACAATCCTAAAATAGAGGGATAGGGAAGTTAGCAGGGAACACATCAGGGGATACTCAGGAAGTGTTGGCTTACTTGCTTTTGTCTGTTTGTAGTATGAGAGGATATGTGGGCAGCTAGATTCCCCCCCCCCTTTCCTTTTGATTAGACTTGCACATGGTTACTCTTGCTATCCATCATCACCAACTACTTTCAAGTTGGGAGAAGATTTCTCTACAACCAGGAGCACCTAGAACACCCAAACCAGTATGGGAAGTGACCATGCTAGGTGGTAGATTCTATGAATTTCACTCCTGGGGGGGAAAAAACTATTTCTCAGGCTTTGGAGAATGTTTGAGCTCATGAAGCTCTTCAGTGGACACATTTAAAATTGTCAACAGCTCTTTGAAGTTCAAAGTCAACTTCATTCCACCATCACCAGCAGCCTGATAAATTGCACAGTGACAAATAGTTATTTCTGAGCTTTATATAAACTGAAGATAAAGTAACTGTCTCTCTCACTTGATTGCTCTCAGCAGTATATCCAAAGAGTGTTCATTAACACACCCCAGTGGCTGACCATTCAATCTCAAAGTAGAGATGTGAGACCCCTGATGACAATTGTATCACCTACTTTCACAGTAAATCTGTAACAATATGACAACTCATTTGTATGCATTCAGTATTTGGAGCAGGGGATATTTAGAATACAGTCTAACTCTATATTCACAGACATTTCAATGTGCAGCTTACTGCTTTCAATACGAATTGTTTATCAATGGGCACTGCTGAAAAAACTGGCCAAGTACAGAAACTGAATTTGTGATGCTGTGTCTTGTGAATTACACTGGCATCAGTATTTGGACATTTCAAGAAATATAATTGCAATAAAACTACATGTGTACAGAATTCAAAGACATAGGCATGTTAGTCTGGAAAATGTATGCAAAGGGATCTTGTAGCAGCCTTGAGACTGAGAGAAAGAAGTTGGTAGCATGAGCTCTTCTAAACATGCATCTGGGGAAATAGGCTCAAGTCTACAAAATGCATACTACCAACTTCTTGCTTTCAGTTAGCCTCAAAGCTGCTACAAGATCCCTCTCATACATGTTTATAGAGGTTGTTTGGCTTACATAAATTCCATTTCTAAATTGTAGGATACTGCTGCATATCTGAAATATTTTATCTTTATCCAGTAGCATGTTTGGGGGGGGGGTGCAAAAAAATTATTCATACCTCTTTATATCTCCTAATGCAATCAACTAAATTAGGGCTGCATAACAGGCTGAAAATTCCTAACTTCCGTAGATGTTTTATTATTTATTTTATTTAATTCATTTCTGTGCTGCCTTTCTCCCAGGAAAGGGACCTAAGGCAGCTCACAGGTAAAATAGTATTACAATAAAAACTTTACAATATTTTTTTTAAAAAAATGAAAACCAACTAGCTAAAAACAGAATAAAATAAATATAAACATAAAATAAAAATATAAAAGCATACAAGTTTTTTTAAAAAGCTTGTGAAAGCTTGGTTGGTTGTGATAGAATCATAGAGTGGGAAGAGACCACAAGGGCCATCCAGTCCAACCCCATTCTGCCATGCAGGAACTCTCAATCAAAACATCCCTGACAGATGGCCATCCAGCCTCTGCTTAAAGACCTCCAAAGAAGGAGACTCTACTACACTCTGAGGGAGTGTCTTCCACTGTTGAACAGCCCTTACTGTCAGGAAGTTCCTCCTAATGTTGAGGTGGAATCTCTTTTCCTGCAGTTTGCATCCATTGTTCCGCGTTCTAGTTTCTGGAGCAGCAGAAAACAAGCTTGCTCCCTTAATATGACATATCTTCAAATATTGAAACAGGGCTATCATATCTCCTCTTAACCTTCTCTTCTCCAGGCTAAACATCCCCAGCTCCCTAAGGCATTCCTTATAGGGCACGGTTTCCAGACCCTTCACCATTTTAGTCACCCTCTTTTGGACAAGCTCCAATTTCTCAACATCGTTTTTGAATTGTGGTGCCCAGAACTGGACACAATATTTCAGGTGAGGCCTGACCAGAGCAGAATAGAGTGGCACTATTACTTCCCTTGATCTAAACACTAATACTTCTATTGATGTAGCGTAAAACTGCATTGGTCTTGTTAGCTGCCGCATCACACTGTTGACTCATGTTCAACTTGTGGTCTACTTGGACTCCCAGATCCCTTTCACATGTAGTTTCATTCAGCCAGGTGTCCCCCATCCTATATCTGTGCACTTCATTTTTCTGCCCTAAGTGCAGTACCTTACATTTCTCGTTGTTGAATTTCATTTTGTTAGCTTTGGCCCAGTTTTCTAGTCTTTTCAGGTCATTTTGAACTTTGATCCTGTCCTCTGGGGTATTAGCTGCTACCCGTAATTTGGTGATACTGAAGTCCTCCTCCACTAATGGAGAGGAGCATGGAGCAGATGCTGAAATGATCCAGCAATGAAGAAACGTTGCACACACATACCCCCACCCTGAGCAGGACAAGTCAGCGAGGCTTTGGAAGCAATGATGGGGTCATGTTTCCATACCCTAAAAGTCATGCATAAGTCTGGGTTGTGTTGTTGTTGTTGTTGTTAACTGCCCTTGAGTCAACCTCAACTCATGGCACCCCTGTAAATGAGACATGGCCAAGACTCCCTAATCTTCTATCGCCCTCCTCCTACAGGCTCAGGCCCATGGCTTCTCTGATTGAGTCGAACCATCTGGTATGTGCCTTCCACTTTTTTTAGCATCATTATATTTTCCAACAATCCATGCTTTCTCATATGGTGGCCAAAGTACAACAGCCTCAAATTTTATCTCCTGTGCTATTTCAATTAAATTGACCAGACTCTCTGCTGAATCTTAGGGTTAGCTAGCATCGTCCATAATCTCACAGCAGGGAAGCAGGTTAGCTTGAAGGGCAACAGCCGGCTATAGGACACCCACAATCATATTCTCCAGCCTCTTCCTACTGTCTATGCCTAGTATCTGCCACCTGAGACAGGTGCCTCGCTTTGCCTAATAGTAGGGTTGATCTTCTAGATCATCACACCTTTCCATTATCAATCCCAGTTTTCATATTCATGTCAAAAACTCAGGATTCAATTCCTTCCATCTCTAAAGGAACATTTACTTGGGAGCTGTTAAGGAAATCTGCCAGTCACACACAGAGAGACTGAACATAGTTCAGTAACAAAGAGCTTTTAATATACTTACATATGGGGACACTCTGAAATAGGGATATTTAAATACATTCCTCTGAAGTCAACCACCTAGAATGGTCACAGACCTGGCAGGGACCCTGAGGGCCCAACCCACAGTGACAATATATGTCCAGTGACTCTCATTCTTATATCCAGGCCATCTGAGGAGGGGGATAGGGGTCAGAATAAGACAGGTGAAGCCTAACCACTGACAAGCAAAGGTAGCACAGGATTTGTCTCTGAGTTTCTGCTCAGGTTCCTCTCAAGGCTGGACTACCACTTGCCTTTCAACTCATGGCTCCATCCAAAGTCTGCTGGAACCTTGTTTCTGTCCATGCCCTCCTTGCTCCCTGGCACTCCATCTTCCCCGCAACAGAGGGGTTCTGTGAAGCCCACGAAAGGCCCCGTGAACAGGGCAGAGAGGGCCAGAGGATGATCCACAGATTCCTGAGGGGGGCAATGACAGCCTTTTGGGTCTGTCAAGAGGGGGCAGCTCAGAGGAGACAGTGTGGTGCAGTGGTTTCAGCATTGGGCTATGATGCTGGGGACCAGGATGTAGAGAGATTGTGTAGCACTGTGAAGTCAAAGGCTTTCATCATCAGCATCCATAGTTTTTTTGTGAGGTTTTAGGGGCTCTGTGGCCATGTTCTAGGAGAGTTTCTTCCTGACGTTTCGCCTGCACCTGTGGTTGGCATCTTCAGAATAAACTCTTCTAGAACATGGCCACAGAGCCTAAAAACACCCAGAAAAACTATCTTGTAGCACAGGGGTAGGCAACCTGCGGCCCGCGGGCCGGATGCGGCCCGGCAAGGCCTTGGGACCGGCCCCAGCCCGGTCCTGACGCCGATTGCCGCCGGAGCCTTTGGCCTCTCGCGTGAGGGCATGGGGCCTTTGGCCTATCAGGAGGAGGCGGGCAAGGGGGGG
>NC_056523.1:82784245-82792531 GCF_019175285.1 Sceloporus undulatus | reverse complement strand
TCCAAAACATGCATTTATATTAACATTTTTTTAAAATCAGCAAATTTTTTAGCGTGTCCTCCATTTTTTTAAAAAAAGTGTCTTCCATTTGAAATTTTTGTCCTACATTTGGCCCGGTTTATTTATTTATTTAATTTTTAAAATTTTTTAATTATTTATTTTTTGGCTTCGGCCCGCCAGTTGTCTGAGGGACAGCAATCCGGCCCCTGGCTCAAAAAGATTGCCTACCCCTGTTGTAGCACCTTTGAGACTCTCTGAAAGAAAGAACTGGGCAGCAAGAGCTTTCCTAGACTTCGGATGCATTTAGTTGAAGCCTAGGAAAGCTGCTGCTGCTGCTGCCAACGTCTTTCTTTCAGTGAGTCTCAAAGGTGCTACAAAATATCTCTCTCTCTCTGTATTGATTCTACAGACTCACGGGGCTAGATGTCTTTGAACCCTACCACTCCGGGGACCGGGGTTCGAATCCCCGCTGAGCCAGGAAGCCCTGGGGGAGCTTGGCAGGAAGTCACACTCTCTCAGCCTCAGAGGGTGGCAACGGCAAACCCCCTCTGAAGAAACTTGCCAAGAAAACCCCGTTCGCCTTCGGGTGGCCCTGAGTGGCGACGCCTTGAAGGCACTCGACACCAAGAGGGAGCTTGGAGGAGGAGGAGGAGGAAGAGAAGCTGAAGCGAGTAGGAGCCTGAGCTCCTGGTTTCAGGGGTGGCCCGAGTCGGGGCCGGGTGCAGTGGTCAGGGGCGGTCGGGAAGAGCCTCCTGGCGCCCCTTCCAGGCCACCGGAGCCCGACCCAGCCCCTTCCCGCCAAGGCGCAAGGGAGAAGAAGCCAGTCCCGCGGGGCGCCAAGGGGGCAAGAATCCCCGCCATTCCTGCCCCGGCCCAAGACTCAGGCATCCACACCCTCAGACACCCCGAAGGCGCCCTCCCCTTCCTCTCTGCCGCCGCCGCCGCCGGCTCTCCGTCCTGCAGGCAGCCACGGGAGGAGGATGCCTGGCCAAGCGCACTGCTCCGCCTGAGCGCCGCCGAGGCAGAGAGGAGGAGGCGAGGAAGGCAGGGCTGCGAGGAGCGGGAGGCAGAGGAAGAAGGGGCGAGCATGACCCCGCCGCTCCCCGAGGGCTCTCCTTCCCCGCCAGGCCTGAGGGGGGGCTGGTTTTAGTCCACCCCGGAGGGGAAGGAGGAGGGAAGAGCCGCCACGGCACCGACAGCGCAGCCCTGCTCCCCTCCTCCTCCTCCAGCCAGCGCCCAGGTACGGCTCCCGCTTCCTTTCGGTCGGCTCCCCAGCCCCCTCCTCCTCCTCCGCTGCCTTAGGCCCAGGTGCAGCCCTCCTTCCCCGCCAAGAGCCCCCGGCTCTGGGCCCTGAAGCCCCCCGGGGCTGGGCGTGCCTCCTCCCCGCCGTCACCGCCGCCGCTTTGCTTCAGAGATGGCGGGAAGGTGCTTTGGTTCTCCCCGCTGCAGGCAGACAGGAGAGGGCCTAGCGCGGGCTCTGGCCTGAGAGGAGCAGGCTCCCCCCGCTTCCCTCGGGCTCCTTCCTCCCCTCAGCCCCGGCGACGGGCCTCCCCCCCTTTTTTTTTGTCCTGGAAGCTCTGCCTCCCCGCCGCTCCTATTAATAGCCAGGGCGATGCTTGGGGTGTCTTCTTCTTGCTCCCTTTGCCTTTGCTTCCCTGTAATTATTCTTCTTCCCGCGGCTGAGGAGGGAAGGGAGGGAGACAGAGAGGTCTTTAACATTAAAAACACAAAGGAAATGGAGGGGGAAACAAGCGGCCTCCCTCTTCTCCCCTTATATAATCCGAGTAAGAAAGGAACCCTGCCCCCCCCCAACAAACTCCAGCTCCCAGAATGCCATAGCCTCCAGCCAGGGCAGTTGCCAAGCCGGGTTCTTTCTGGAGCTGGCTGTTAGCAACTTGGAAGGAGCTGGGGATGATATGGGATTCCCCCTTGTGCCCAGGACACCCAGCACATGGCACAGGCTGGGCTCTGCCCCAGACTACTGGGCCATGCTCAGGCTGGGCAGACGGTGTGTTGTTGTGGTAGAGAGAGGCTGGCAGGTAAGATGCTTAGTGGACACCTTCCCACCCCCTCCCTGCCCTGCCAGTACACCCAGGGAAGCTGGCCCTGGGGATGTCTAGAATGGAAATGCAACAAAGAGCCTCTGGAACTGAATTTCCCCAAGGCAACACAAGCCCTAGGCTGCATCCACGCTGCAGAAATAATCCAGGTTGACTCCACTTTAACTGCCATGGTTTCATGCCATGGAATCCAGGGGTTTGTTGTTCGTTGTGGCACCAGGCAGAGAAAGCAACATGTTTCACAAAACTACAGTCCCCAATATTCCATTGCATTGAGCCGCGGCAGTTTAAGCGATGTCAACCCAGATCGTTTTTGCAGTGCGGAGGCAGCTCATCTCTGCTGGGAACATTGAAACTGCACTGGCTTCAACATTAAAAGAAAAAGAAAAGAAAGGTCAGAGTCCAGCACATTTTGGCTGAGATCTGACATGAGAATTGTGTAGTCAGATCTCCACTTGTGCAGTCATCTGTTGACTGTGCAAAGTGATCCTTCTATTGAATGACAGTGTTGTGCTACTGAATGTACCATCGGTTGCACAAAGGGATGCTCAAGCTGATGTGCAGTGAAGTGCAAGCAAATGGCCAATCCAGTGCAGAAAATCTCAGCAGCAAATGCACAACCACATTCGCAATGGCACACTTTTGCACACCTATGGTTCAGAACACACTGCAGAAATAATCCAGTTTGAGATCACTTTAACTCCCCTGGCTCAATGCTAGGGAATCCTGGGCATTATAGTCTATTGTGGCACTAGAGCTCTCTGAAATAGAAGGCTAAATGTCTCACAAAACTACAGTTCCCAGAATTCCCTAGCACTGAGCCAGGGCAGTTAAAGTGGTCTCAAACTGGATTATTTCTGCAGTGTGTTTTGGACCTAAGCTTCCTAAACTTTGGACCTAAGCGACCTAAACTTTGAACCAAATGTGCATGCTTTCAGAGGCAAAGCTATATTTGTGTAAAATACAAATGAGATTGTGGTCTTAGTGTGGAATGGTTATTAGACTTATGGGGGAATGGTGGTGGTGGAGAAAATGCTCTCCTGTTTTAATTGCATTTTGATTTCCAGACTTTTGATTTTGGGCTATCTATGGCCTGCAACAAGTTGACTCATGTCTGAACAAGAATAGTGTTTGCACCACATGCACCACTGTCTTCCCAAGGGCCCAAAATGCAGACATGTCCTTTTGTTCAGCACTCCAGGCTATCTGATGTGGGGGACCATGAATTTTGTTTTCAGTGTGCCAGAGACTGGCACTAAAATAGTGCCTTTTGGCTACCATTCTTTCTTTCCTAGAAACTTGGTGCAGATCAGCCACCGATGAATCAGGGACCACTGGCGGCTGGTCGGTGAACACCACTTTGACTAGCACTCTCCATACCTGACTGCTGTAATTCATGCACAAATGGTGTTCAGGCCTTTGAGCAAAGCCATATACACAAACACAGCCGTATGTGCCTCAGGTCTCTGCAGCAGGGAGACAGAAACTGCATGTGCAGGTGAAGGTTGGTGCCGCAGACTGGTCCCTTGTTCCCCTTTATTGTAGCAATGTCAAAAATGTTGTTTACACCACAGCTTCTGTTCTTTCTTTCATTAATGAGAAGCCAATGGGAGAAGGTATCACAGCTCTGGACCTGTGACACATTAACCACTTTTTCTTCCATGGGGCACTTTCAAATGAGGTTTCCACATTTTTTTCCCCAAGGCTAGGGAGAAAATGGAAGGATGGTGGAGCAGTCAGTCTGCTTATTGATTGTGATAATTTTTGCTAATACACAATAAATGAAACCATTAGGATTGTTAAAATGTAGTTGTAAGCAGGTCTACCAAAGGAGTTACAGTATTGTGAATAAAAGGCTTTTTTTTAATGATTTCAGATGTGGGATAGTTGCATGGTGGGGATCATTTGCATCTTTCTGTCACAAAGACATTATTAGCTTTTTCTTTCATTTCTTTCATTTAATGTCTTCTGCCTAGAACAAACTGGCAACCTTATGTCCTCCAGATCTTTTGCACTGTAGCTTCCATTATCCTTTGTCATCACCCACATTAGCTAGACTAAGGGGAATTATAGCCCCAAACACTTTAAAGGGAAACATGTTGCTCTCCCCAGTCTACTGTGTACCGAGAGTAGCTGTTGTGGTGTGCTTTTAATCTGGACGTTTTTAATGATGGATTGTGGTCTATGCCAGTGCCAGTTATATCTTTGTTGGAGGGGGGAGTGCAGAATCCTACTAAAGGAATAATAAAACTGCTGGGAGAGATCATCTGGAGACATGGGGCGCGGGGTTATCAGTACGCTGATGACACCCAAATAGTCTTCTCTGTGCCTCTGACTGATGCAGTGACCGGGGATGGCATCTCTCCTCTCGTGGCCTGTCTGGAGTCGGTAATGGGCTGGATGAGGGAAAATAGACTCAGCATGAATCCAGAGAAAACAGAAGTACTTGTGATAGGTTCTCCTGGTCCAGGGATGGCGGTAATTCCACCTATCCTGAACGGGGTCACACTCCCCGTGAAGGACTCTGTACGCAGCTTGGGGGTGCTCCTTGACTCGTCGCTCCACCTTACATCTCAAGTGGACGCGACAGTCAGGAGCACCTGTTATCAGCTTTGGCGGATATGCCAGCTGCGTCCCTACCTGGGCCAGAGGGACCTTGAAACTGTTGTACATGCTCTGGTAACCTCTCGCTTGGATTTCTGCAATGCGCTCTACATGGGGCAACCCTTGTACCATACCCGGAAGCTGCAATTAGTGCAGAATATGGCAGCCCGACTGGTCACTAATACATCTAGGGCCAGTCACATAACACCAGTGCTTAAAGAGTTGCACTGGCTGCCTATTCGCTTCCGGGCACAATACAAGGTGTTGGTCGTTACCTATAAAGCCCTAAATGGCTTGGGCCCAGGGTATCTGATGGACCGCCTCTCCCCATATAATCCGCCCCGCACCCTCAGATCATCTGGGCAGCAACTTTTAAGAGTTCCGCCGGCTAGGCTAGCGTCTACCTCTAGGAGGGCCTTCACGATCTCCGCCCCCAGCCTCTGGAACTCGCTGCCCACAGAGCTCCGCGCAGCCACCTCCCTACCCCAATTCAAGAAGGGGTTGAAAACCTACTTATTTGAGCAGGCTTACCCCTGAATATTCCCGCCCCCCCAGAATGTTTACTCACCTCCCCCCTATCTCTGCCAGTACAATAGACTGGCATGAGTTTGTAATGTTTTAATATGTCTAGGTTTTTATTGTGATATGGTTTTTATATATTGTAACAGTTTTGGTGTCTATTGTACTGTATAATCTTGTTGTGCACCGCCCTGATTTGAAGAAGGGCGGTATAAAAATAAAACTTTTATTTATTATTATTATTAAACATATAGTCAGTCAAGTAGGATTACAAGACTTCACTAGTTGTTCCAAGCAGTTTGGACTTCTCTACTATTATCCAGAAGAGGAAAAGTTCTCATCTAGACAGCAAATGCAAGAGGTTGCATTGTTTACTTACTATTTCCACCATTATAGCCAATTCCTACTCATCCAGTTGGAAGAGAAGAAAGCAACAACAGCAGAGCAAAGAAAGAAAGCAAAAGTGGGGTCAAGAAATGGAGAAAGGACAAGCATGTGTGTGAGAGAGACAGCATGATATAGGGGTTTGAGTATCTAACTATGACTCTGGAGACCAGGGTCTGAGTCTCCCCTAGGCCATGGAAACCCATGGAATGGTCTTGGGTGAGTCACACATACTAAGCCCCAGAAAAACCATGACTTGAAGGCAAAAGAAAAAAGCAAAAAAGAAATGACTTGAAGGCACACAGCAATAACATGTGCCTTCAAGTTTCCTGTCAACTTAAGGTCACCATGAGAATTTCATAGAGCTTTCTTAGGTCCAAAACACACTGCACAAATAATCCTGTCTGAGACCACTTTAACTGCCCTCACTGAATGCTAGGGAATTCTGGGAACTGTAGTTTTATGAAACATTTAACTTTTTCTGTCAGAGAGCACTGGTGCCACAACAAACTATGGTTCCTAGGATTCTCTAGCACTGAGTCAGGGCAGTTAAAGCAGTCTCAAACTGCAGTGTGTTTGGGACCTTAGAGATGGTTTTGCTAGTTCCAGCCTCTGAAATGCAGCCTACAGCACTTGGTATACATTGGCAGTCTCCCATTAAAGTACTAACCGAGGCTGATCCTGCTTAGCTTCCAAGATCAGATGGGATCTGGTACCTTTAGGGTATTTAGACGTGTGTGTGTGTGTGTGTGTATACACATATAGATACATGCCATTAGCCAATGTAGCATAGTGGTTTGAGCATTGGACTGCTACTCTGGAGACTAGGATCCAATTCCCTGCTCTGCCATGAAACCCACTGAGTGATCTTTGGCAAGTCACATACTCTCAGCCTCAGGGGAAGGCAGTGGCAAACCTCTGAACACATCTTGCCAAGAAAACCCTATGATTGGTTTACCTTAGGGTTTCCATGAATCGGAAATTACTTGATGGCACACAACAACAATATGCACCACAGCCTTGTTCTTTTAAAAAAAATTCCAAACCTGCCAAGAGCTCCAAATATGGAAAACTTTCTTTTATACTTCAGCTCCCTGAATTTTTATCAGTAAGAGGAGGTTCTGGACACTGTAGGTCAAAAAAACAAGGTTTACAGAACTTGTAGATGGGGGCAAAAAACACAGCAAGGGCACCAAGTTCAGAAACATTGATTTATGACAGTGTATGTTTCACAAAAATATTAGAAAACTAGTGGATCTTACATTGTTGTGACATATTATCCTGATTCCTGTTTGTGTACTGGCCATGAATTAGGAGCATGTGTGAGGACTGTGGGTAGTTTCTGTATCGCATTCATTATGACAACAAAGTGACAGAGATTGTAGTATCTGAAGCTTGTAGAAGCTGCTTTGAGTGAGACATTAAAAGGATACTAAAGTTGCTCATTCGGCAGGTTTGGCTGAAAACAGCCTATTGCAAACACAGAAACAGCATGCTCTAAATGCAGGATTTAACCTTCAGTTTACCCTTTCTGTTTGGACTTGGCTGCCAAAGAAGACCTCCACATTTGCCATATAATTCTAGTGCATTGTAGAATGAAATAGGTTTTGATGCATCTAGCATTCTGCTGTGGCTGGTATAGGTGACTGGTAGGGGTGACATGCTGTGTCTCAGGAAAGCTTTTCTGATGTTATTGATCTCCTCATTGAAGATTCCTTGATAATAGGGATGTGATATTTGATTGATTGGTCTGTTATAAACATTGATTCAGCTGCTTTTAATTGACTAAACAGTTGCCTCTGATTTACTGAGCTGCAGAGTTTTAAGTTGTTATTATCACTGACTGATTATGACTGATGGTGACAATAAAAAAGAGGAAGAAAGGGGGAGGAAAAAAGGAATGTGGCAGCACCTGTGTCTAACTAGTTTTTATTTTAGCATGAGCTTTTGTGGATATAAACCTACTTCTTCAGATGCAGTACTGAGTGATATTAAAGCCTCGGGCTATAGAGCATATTTATACAGTTGTGGGAATGGAATAGAATGTAACAGGAAGGTTGCCATAAATTTTCAAAGATCTGGGTAAAATGATATACATCTTTCAGATCTTTACAGTGCTCATTTAGCATTGAAAGTAATAAATCTGCTTGCCAAAAGTCAGTTTGCCAGAGTTCCAAACTCTCTCTGAGAAGATAACATCAGCCACACCATCATAGGTGCATTTATTTGTGATATATGCCATCCTATGCAAGCAATGCCCCTCTATGCTGTACACTGGACAAACAGGACAGTCTCTATGCAAGAAGATATGGACACAAATCTGAATTAGAAGTGGCAATACTCCAAAACCAGTTGCAGAACATTTTAACCTTCCTGGACACACAATACAGGATTTACAGGTTGCAGTCCTTGAACAAGAAAATTACTAGAAAGAGAAATTCCTGAATTGAATTATATTCATGAATTCCAATCCATTAAAAGAGTTATGAACAAGAACAATGGGTTCATGGCACACTATGTATATTGATATGAGAATCCTTGTTACTGCATATATAACAAAAGGAATATTCTCAGAGAGTTTTTAACCATGAAAGCTCATGCTAAAATATAAACCTGTTAATCTTAAAAGTATTGCCACATTCTGTTTTTCTCCCCCTCCTTTCCTCCTTTTTATGCTGCAAGAGCTACTTCTTTGAAAACTGCAATGACAACTATAACA
>NC_056523.1:82584852-82784235 GCF_019175285.1 Sceloporus undulatus | reverse complement strand
ATGATGATGATGATGATGATGATGATGATGATGATGATGATGATGATGATGATGCTTTTAAAAATGGCAAGCTGGCAAATGCCATTTTTAGAAAAGAAGAGCATACTTTTTTCATCTATAAGCAAACAAGTATAGCTTTTTATTGTACCCATTGGCCGATTTTTGCAAATATAGTCCATGCCAGATCTCCCTGGTAAACTTCTAAGGAAATCCGTTGCCCTTACCAAACTTTTTCAATAAACAATGAAATTCTGTCAAGGTTGGTAAGCTAAAACCTCTGCATGGAAAATGGGAAAGATTTACACTGGAGAGGGGATTAAGCAGCCTTTGTCTGCCCCAAACTATTGTCTGTTAAATTTATTAAACTGTTAGAGCAGTTAGAAAGCATTGTTGTTATTGTTATTTTGTGCCTTCAAGTCACTTCTGACTTATGGTGACCCTAAGGCGAACCAAGCATGGGGTTTTCTTGGCAAGTTTCTTGAGAGGAGAATTGCCATTGCCATCCTGTGAGGTGGAGAGAGTGTGACTTTCCCAGGTCACCCAGTGGGTTTCCATGGCCAAGCTGGGATTCAATCCCTGGTCTCCTAGTCCTAGTCCAATGCCCAAGTCACTATGCCACACTGACCCTCAGGGAAGATATAGCCTTCAAATATTTTGGCCTACAACCCCCACCATCCAGCACAATAAAGAGTTGTAGAAATTGATGTAGGCCAAAACATATGGAGAACCAAATTCCTTCACCCCCTTCACCCATCTGATATCATAACCATTGTGCTCTTTTATTTTTCTATTATTTTTTAGGGGCCATGGGGGATACTGGCAGCACCAGTATTTCTTATTCAGAAAAAAATCTGAAGCACTGTGAGAGATTAACTGATGTGTAAATGGCAGGAGGGTCCTATCTTTGAACACAGCTAGGTATTTGTTTCTTCAATGGCTGTGCAGAAACATTAGTATTGAAATGATTCCAGCTAGGCATACATAGCTATTAACACCTTGGAGAGGTAGATGAGAAATTGAGTTCACACTTTAACTATCTTCCTAGTGTTTATTTGGAGCATTTTGTACTCAAACTCACTAAACAGGCCCAACAGGATTACTCATAGATTTTTACATGAGAAAAAGAGACAAGTGTCAGATTGTCAGCTCATTATTACTTTAGTTGCATTACAGTCACACCTAGAATCCCCAGTGAGGTGGACAATGGACATGCATAGTAAGAGAAAGAGAGTCAGTCTGCCCGGCTGCAGCAGCTTATTAAGATGAAGAAGCAAAGCTAAGAGAGTTGTTCAAAGACAAACCACAGATGACTAAGGCCTTGTCTGCACTGGCTATAAATCTGGGGCCAGTTAGGAGCACTGTGCTATGGAACTGGCCCCACATTGGCCACAGTGGCAGTGCAGCACATTGGCAGCACATCAGTGGTCTCACGGGCCAGCTAGGCCTATACTGCATCAGCACAGCTGGCCCATCCTTGTTGCCAGAGCTGCCACCACCACCCACTCTTATAACTACAGGACAGGCCACATGTACACCGTAGCTTCTACTGAGGATGGGCTTACTCATGTGACCAGTGGGTAGAAGGACTTCCATCACATGGCCTCTGGAGGTAATTGGGGAGCCATGTGATTTGGGATCCCTCTACCCTCTTTTTTCCATTAGTTGCACAGACAAGCCCACCCTCGGGAGAAGTGGCAGCACACCAAGTGTCCACAGAGCTCATGTAGATACAGGAGTGGCAGCAGTTCTTGAGACCGATCATCTCCTTTCCTGTGATGTGCAGTGTGGAGAAGGAGGATGGTGTGGCACCTGATATACAAGCTGTAGACCAGCCCAATTCAGGCCAGATCCAGATGTTCACATGCCTAAAACCCTGTGCCTAAGCCCAAGGTTTTGGGGAAACACCAGAGTCCCCTGTGACTTTGACAATTCTGGGGCTAGATCGGGTTAACAGTATTTCTCTGGAAGTCACTGTGCATTGTGCAAGTGGGGAGCACTGGCTTGCGGTTAGGATGAGAGATCTTGCCCATGCAGACAAGGCCTGAAAGAGCTAGGAATAAAATCCAGATTACTTGATTATGTGTTTTCTCTAGGTAAGAAAGATCTGGGGAATCCTATTTGGGGAATCCTTTAAAATGTGAATTGCCACTCATGGAGGCTTCCTGGAGAGAAAGTTCATTCACACAGGAGGCAAGGAAAGGGTGGTCCAGAGATTCTGGATGGACCAAAGAGCAAAAAACTGCTTTGAGAGTTGCCAGTGATCCTAAACCACATCGGCCTATCCAAAATCTAATCTTAATGTGACTGAAATGGTTGCCGTTCATTGACCTCTATGAGAGAAAATTATGTATGTTCTTACCTCTCCCAGAGCCACCAGTGAAATAGGTTTCTATTTTAATTGGACTATGGATTTATTCATGTATTTTCTTCCACTTCTTTATCACAGTAAGAATACAAAATAACAGAGACATACTTTATGGACATATGTTATGCTAAATATTCAAAATCTCCATGAAGAAATGCCTCTTATCAATCATATTTTGAGCTGTACCAGTTCTTTTCTCCGGCAGATGAAAAATAAAGTCAGCCCACCCCAGATTTCATGGATGCAAAATACTTTCCTCAACACTTCAGAATGAAAGGAGCTTGAGAAACTTACAGGATATTTTTGCCAGAATGATTTTGTTTGTAACACACTTTTCAGTCAAAAGGATATGTGTTTAATTTTGATTGAATCTTATAGCAATCACATAATAAAAAGTTATAAAATAATACACAGGAAATGGCTGCAGAGAGGTTTTTCTTCCTGTCTCCCAGGGACATTCAATGAAGCTGAACAGTGGGAAATAGAGAACCGATAAAAGGAAGTCCTTTCACACATAGGGCAAAGATAAACTGTGGAATTCACTACCATAAGATGTGGTGTTATCTCTTCCATGACTTTAAAAGGAGGGTTAGGCAAATTCAGAGAAGATAAGACGGTCAGTGGATTGGCATCATGATTATTCTGTATTATTTCCAGAATCAGAAGCAGTATCCTTCTGAATAACATTTTCTGGGGAGCATGGGCAAGGAAATGTGAAAGCACTCATGCACTTGTGGGATTCTTAAAACCATCGGATTGGCCTACATAGGACTTTGGTGTGATCCAAAGTCACATTTTGGTGTGATTCTTCTTGGCTCAAATCTTCTTGGCCATTTACACAATTGCACTTCCTGATTGTACCACCAGTTGTACGTTCTCCAAGCTTGGCTAGAGAGGTACCCATTAGCTCTCTACACCAGCCATTCCCCAATGGTGCAACAGCTGAATCTCATCTGGTAAGGACTCAGATGCACCTCTGCCTTACCACCACCACTACCACGCCTGCCTCCATGCTTCTTTATTCACTAGTGCTCCATAAGATTCCAGCCTTTGTATTCTCAGAAAATTGTTCAGAACTCCCTACAGATTTGAGCAGCATTTGGAAAAATTACTTTTTTGAACTACAGCTTTCAATATCCCCCTGGCAGTATGAAATCCAAAAAAATAGTTTTTTCAAATCTGCAAAATTTAGCATAATACAGAGTCACCTCTCTTATGTAGCCAAAATGTTTCCTTGTACCTGAAGGAAAAGTGGGTTTAGAAGGGAGCATTTCCAACAACTCAAATTAATTGCAAAATAGAATTTGTGATTATCATACCTTCCTTCCTAAACTAGATTTTCTTTTTAGTTCACCTCACGAAGCTTCATAAGAGGAATTACAAGATTTTAGAGTAACGAAGTGGTTTGGAGGTAATCTAGACCAACCCTTCTTGGGCCCTGATCTGGGGAAAC
The DNA here is from genome assembly GCF_019175285.1 of Sceloporus undulatus. NCBI lineage: Eukaryota > Metazoa > Chordata > Lepidosauria > Squamata > Phrynosomatidae > Sceloporus > Sceloporus undulatus. Next base: position 82,780,417 of record NC_056523.1, on the reverse strand, counting down.
CAGCAGTTGTTTTTTCAGTATGCCAGGAATTTGCATTTTGTTTGTACACTTTGGCAGCAATTTTTTGCTGGAGACCATCACTTTGAGTAGCACTGATCTAAACCAATCCACTGCTCACTTTTGGAATGCTTCCATAAAGAGGACAGAGCTTTGGGCTGTTGTACAAGTTCAATCAGTGTTTCTTGTCACTTAAAAAATGTTTCCATTGTCCTATGGAAGGATCTAGGTAGATATGGATTCATTAAATATATATGTTAAGGCTGCAAGATTGAGCAGCTCTTTTTTTAATTGATTCATTAGTGAACTCCAGTTTTAACCAGTGCTGGAATTTTTCAATCTGAAAATCAGAAATGCATTTGAGACTCTTTGATTCTGATGTATTACTGTAAATAGAAAGTAAGAAAAAAGATTAATGTTGGTTTTTCCTCCTAATAAGGAACAGAAGCTTTTGTTTATTAAATTCCATTAGGCCACACCCTTTCTTTCAAACAGTTGTCTGCAGGTAATGAGATACCCAGTGCAATCTTAATTATGTCTCCTCAGAAGTAAACTCCATTCAATTCAGTGGAACTTACTCCTAGGCAGAACGTATAAGATTGCAGCCTCATTCTTTTCAGAGGATACATGGATAGGATTACACTGCTGCTATTTAAAAGAGGCACCTATTTTATGATTTTAGCAATAAACAAGTTTGTTTTAACAGTTACCAGTAAAGATAGATGATATAACGAGGAAAAAAATCCTTTCATTTATTTGACAACTTTGGTATGCAGTCTCTGTGTGTGTTTTTAAAGTTCTGTTGTTATTGTTGTTGCTGCTGTTTGCATTTTAATTGTACGACCAGTTTTCCAACATGGAACAGTTTCTGAAAGGCACAAGGAGATGGCAGTATGTAGTCTGTTGTGCACAACTGAATATAACTTGTTGCTGGTAGAGAAGCAGGAGTCAATAGTGTGATGCTGCAGCTAAAAAAGCCAATGCAAACTGTGTCCACTTCTGGGCACCACAATTCAAAAAGGATGTTGACAAGCTGGAGTAAGTTGAGAGGAGGATGACCAAAATGGTGAAGGGTCTGGAAGTCATGCCTTATGAGAAGAGCCTTGAGGAGCTGGATATGTTTAGCCTAGAGATGAGACAGGTAAGAGGTGATATGATAGCCCTGTTTAAGTATTTGGTGTTATATTGAGGATGGAGCAAGCTTGTTTTCTGTTGCTCCAGAGACTAGGACACAGTGCAGTGGATGCAAACAAGAGGAAAAGAGATTGCACCTCAACATTAGGAAGAACTTCCTGACAGTAAGAGCTGTTCAACAGTGGAACACACTCTCTCAGAGCGTGGTGGTGGAATCTACTTCTTTGGGGGCTTTTAAACATAGGCTGGATGGCCATCTGTTAGGGGTGCTCTGATTGTGTATTCCTGCATGGCAGGGGTTGGACTGGATGGCCCTTGTGGTCTCTTCCAACTCTGGGATTCTGTGATTCTATGATTCTAAGTAGCTTCTCTTTGTTGATGCTAAATGCATGTGACTCTAGCCAACAGGGGAAAGTGGGGGAAGCTGCAATGGAATATGACTGGGATACCGATGGCTCCAATTGGTCTCTTACCACTGGAAGCCCCAATACCTTTTTCTTACTGTGTAGTGCTTTTTAAAAAAATAGTCATCACACTTCCTTGAGAGGGCCAGCCTGTATATACACTTAAGGACTTCAACCTGGAATGGTGACTTGCCAATATGTTAAAAGGTACAAATAAATGATCACAAGGTTGACTCAGCCTTCCATCTTTTCATAGATCAGTAAACTGAGTAACCAGCTTGTTGGGGGCAATTGGCTTACATATTGTAAACTGGTCAGAGAGTGCTGAATTCACTGATAACCGGTATAGAAATATAAATGCTATCAGCAAATCTGATTCATGGCAATCTTATCCTAGGCAAGATTTTCTTGGCAAGATTTATTCAAAAGAGGTTTGCTGTTCCCCTTGTCTTAGGCTGAGAGAGTGTGAGTTGTCCATAGTTACTCAGTTGGTTTCTGTGGTTGAGCAGGAATTCAAAGCTTGGTGTCCCAAAGTCCTAGTATGACACTTAATCCAATATACCACACTGACAAACACAAATATTGTATTTTAAAATAAGCTGCAACTTGAGACAATACATCATGGCATGCCCAAAGATAGGACTGGGAACAAAGAGTTGGTGGGGGGTGTATCTAATTGTTGTGTTATTTCAAAGTGACCTCGACTTATGGCAACCTATCCTGGGGTTTTATTGACATGATTCAGAGAGGGTTTGTCATTGCCTTCCTCTGAGGCTCAGAGAGTGGGGCTTACCCAAGGACACCTAGTGGATTTCCATGGCTGAGAAAGGATTTGCATCCTTGTCTGCCAGAGTCCTACTCCAACACTCAAACCACTACTTCACATTGGCGCTGTGTATTAAATACCCATGTATCTAATAATTATTTTATTTAATATATGTTGTATTTCATCTTTGTGTGTTATATGAATATTTAATTTGTGTGTTTAATATGTTAATATCGAATACATGCACATACACTTTTTCTCCCCCCCCCAAAAAAAAAGTAAAGCATTGGGTTTTGTTTTGTTTTTGTTTTTTTAAAAAAGCCAATCCATCTAGGATTGTTGTGAGGGTAAAAATGGGGATGGGGAAAGAATTCTACATATCCTTCCTTGAGTTACTAGGAAGAAAAATGAGATATAAATTAAATAAAGAAGCCACTAAATCAGGTATTGGTATAAACATTTGTCCTTTTCACAGTAAAGGCAAGTAGAAGCCAAACTCACTGTACTGCAGGGGGGGAAAAAGAAAGGGCCCAAACAGACAGGCCAAAATAAAGCTGCTTCGGGTCACTTTGGAGGTATGCTGTTTAAATGATGCATGTGTCCTAAGAAGCTGGAAGCTGCGCCAAAGCCACAATACAGTCCTAAGGACTGGAATGCAGCTTTGGTGCAGAATCTGGCCTCTTTGGATGCATGCATCATTTATACAGCATACCTCCAAAGTGACCCAAAGCAGCTTTATTTTGGCCTGTCTGTTCTGGCTCAATGACAAATTTAAGATACAGCTGTATATATCCCCAGATAACTTTATTAGCCAAGTAATAGCTCTTCTTGGAAAAGGCACCAGAAATATGTGCTTGCTAAATTTGATTTTTCTGCTGGAAATGCAAAAGTAGCCACTTTTGCTCACAAAAAGTAAACATGACAGATCTGATTTTAATTCAGAGAATAAATATTTCGGATGTTGTGGATGTAGTTCCTTCAAATAACCCAGGTCTGTCTGAGCACAGCGTCAGTTTGATTATTTAAAGCAAGGGTGGGACTTAGGCAGATAGGAATGACCTTCACAGCTTCTAGATTTTATGCATCCCCTCCTGAAAACCCTGCCTCCCCCCAAAAAAATATCATGGGTCTTTTTTGTTCAAGCATTTGTCACACAAAATTGGCTAGCCACTGATTTTCACAGTGGCACAGTGCTGTGGGGTTATGGGTCAAAATCTTTAGATCTAGAATATTATAGTTCATTTAAATAGAAACCTTCACACTCTACAACAGTGGTACCCCGGGTTACGAAAATAATCCGTTCCGCGGCGCCGTTCGTAACCCGAAATCTTTCGCAAGCCGAAAAAGCCATAGGCGCTAGCGCTGGAAGCCGCGATTTCGTGCGAAAAAGTGCCGAAAAGCACCAAAAATTTTTTCGTAAGCCGAAAAAAAAACGTAACCCGGAACAGTTTTTTCCTATGGAATTTTTTCGTATCTCGGAAATTTCGTAACGCGGTGCTTTCGTATCCCGGGGTACCACTGAATTCATAAAATTATAATTGGGTTGTTTATTTTATTTCTATATTACTTTGTTGAGTAAAGGGGGAGGGGGACGTTCCCTAAAAGTCTGTGTGTGGTATTGACTTTGTAGTGTTGAATCTTGCAGCCTGATACATTTGCTGGACATTGTAAGAATCCTCATTCATTTAAAAGTATGTTACTAGGCAATATCTTTCATTCACCTTTTCTCTTGAACATAGAAGCTAATGGACCAGTGACTGCTCGAGGCTAGCAGAGAGGGTATTTCTTGACTGCTTTTTAATACATAGTAGGTGGCAACAGTGTTCCATTAGATACTGTGCAAAAGCAATGCAAGCTGTACCCAGAGAGGTGACAGCCTGCAGTTTAGGGTCAAACAATCCATTACATAAAGCTCCCTTTGAAAAAAGCACTTTTATTTCAGAGGAAAAGATTGTGGAGATTGGAAACCCAAGACCACCTGAGCTACTATTTTAGGAGTAAATAGAAGCTGGAAGGAAATTTTTAGTAACTTGTGCAGGTCCCAGATCGATTCATGGCTGCTTTTCTCCCAATAAAATAAAACAAAAGTAGCCAGCTTAAGCATGCTTTATAGGAAGGGGAGTGTGGTTTAGGCATCAGATGCAGAGACGGTCAGCTCTCTTGGGACTGACTGTGTTACTTGTACACAGTGTCTAGCATGCTGATGATGCTATTAAACAGCAGCAGAAAGATTGGTTGTCAGTTTTTTAACCTTCAGCAATCATCACTTCATGAACGTCTACATTTCAAATGAGAAGTGCGTGAAAAATATTGCCTCAATCTGTCAAAGCAAAGAATTTTGGGCTATGAGATGAATCTGTGGTCTCATTCAGAATACAGCAGCCTTAGGGGTTGTTCTCACTGGCTTATACACCGGTTTACAAATCAAATCCAAGGTGTAGCATTCCTACTGAAACCCGAAATAACTCTAGAACAGTTCTAGATTAACCCGATATCATTTCTACTACGATTCGAATCTGATTCGATTTATAACATTTAATCCGGGTCAGAGGCCTATAAACTGACATAAAAAACCAGAAGGGTCAACCCTAGTATTTTTCCTTGATTCAGGATAGGAATCGGAGTATTTAAATAGGAACGTTTCGGCCTTTGAATTGGGTCAACTGGATAGGAGGAGCAGAGCGTGATGGGCTGGCCTGGGGGTGTCACCCTCTTTGGTCTCTTTCTGCATCGCCAGCACCATTTTCTTCCATCCGCATAGACTTTCCCCCGGTGGATTGCAACCTCCCCTCTGTGTGAGGAGAGCCATTGAACACCATTTGTAACGGAGAGAGGCTGGATGCACAGCGATCTGGGGGGAAATAGAGCCTTTCCTTCTCTCTTTCCCAAACGGAATCTGGGGAGACAGATGTGTGTGTGTGTGTATGTGTGCGGTTCTTAACCTTTTCTTTACCATGGGCCACCTTTAAATATTATTGGTTGCAGAGGACCCCCAAGGCTAAAGTCAAATAATAATAAGAAGAAGAACCGCTGTTATAAACCATGTCTGTTGTGTTTATTCAAGGAAATGGGGCTTTGGGACATTTCAATTGCAGGAAGGCAGAGTCTGTGAAACTCTTTCCAGAGGAACTATGGGATGGGTTTTGCAGGACATATCCCTGCTTCATGGCTCTCCAGACAGCCCAGAGATCAATGGGGGAGGCTGCAGGCAAAGCGAATTTGGGGAACCGAAGCTCTTTCCAGAGGAACTATGGGATGGGTTTTGCAGGACATATCCCTGCTTCATGGCTCTCCAAACAGCCCTGGGAGGGAGCAATCTTCCCCAAAGATTCTCTCCCCATGGGTCAGGCAAAGCGGATTTGGGAAACTGAAGCTCTTTCCAGAGGAACTATGGGATTCTTTCCCCAATGAAGCCCTCTGCCTTCTCCTCCTTGATCTGTTTTGGCGAAAACACAGGCACACACACTATATAGATAGATAGGTAGGTAGGGGTGTGTGTGTATACACACATGTGTTTATATATGAATGCTCTCACACACATGCATATATATATATATTATGGGAATTATGGGAACTGTTGTGTTTGTGAGACATTTATCCTCCTCTGCCTGAGAGTACTGGTGCCATAATAAACTACCATTCCCAGGATACCCTAGCACTCAGTTATGGCAGTTAATATGGGGAGACACAGAAGAGGATGAATAAGCGCCTCCTCATTGGCTCTTTTTTAAAAAAAAAAACCGCGAAATTTAAAACAAATTAAAAACGGTCAGGTAGTGGGAACGCAGGTACAGGCTACACCAGTGCATGTTACTCCAAATTATTGTGACGTCATGATGACGTTGCTTTGATTGACAGCCAAACATAGTGAATGTGAACGAAAAATCAACAAAACCGATTTAAATATACACTGATTCGCCCATGAATAGGAACAAAACAGGGACAATTACAGTGAATCAAAATAACACGTTACGTAAAGGAGAACGATACAAATATAGCGAATTAAAAAGCAGGATAACAATCACTGTATTTAGAATCGCTTTAAAACAAACCGCTGTTTTTTAAATTGTTTCAAATCGCAAGTGGGACACCTCCTTAGAGTGGTCCAGTGGTTAAGCAGTGAGGCTCAGTGCAGTCAGCCTATCACATTTTGCTACCTGAAGCAAAGCAGCACAATCACCGTCATCAATTCTCACTGCAATCTACACAAAATAGTGCATGCTATCCAAAACCAACCAAGTTATCTTTACATATGAAAAGGAAACGCCCACACATGTTTAGCATATGCACCAAAAATATATCCAGAAATAAAATATATTCAAATGTCTGTTACAAAACCACAAAATTCAGCATCTCTTATTCAAACTTTGGTTTAATCTGTTGCAAAAATCAATTCTAATTTTAACACAGTATAAAGGTACCTGGGCATGCCTGGTCTTCCCATTTCTATTTTTGGCTAGCAATAGTAGAGACTGAAGGAAAGAGGGTTTTTGCATGCAAAACACAGGCACTGCCAAAACACAAGCTGAGAAGTATTTTGAAATGCAGAGAAATGAGCAGGGTACCTTTTATCAATCCTATACTTTCTTCCCTTAGGATTGTGTGCCAAGATAGTTGGTTTTCCTGAAAGTTTGATACTGGCACTCTTTTTGCCGATTTGCAGGCCCTTTGAAGCTTCTCTTGATTGCTTCAGGGGAGATAACTCTCTCTTTAGTTTGGGGTCTCCTGCGTGCTCACTGTCTGATGGAGAGAGGAAACTAAGTGGCACCTGGTATTCTCCTCACGGATCCTTTTACCCAACTCCTCCACAGTGCATTGTGCATAGCATTTCTCTGCCATAAATATTTATGGGTTGGACTCACTGTAAGTGTGCATTTATATATGGTATTAGGGATGTAAATCTTTATAAATACCTACTGTGTGTGGGTAGGCTGAGGGGAGCTACGATACTGGTGATAACACTGAGGCCGAATGCATTACAGCTCTGCTGCAGAAAATGAAATTTAGTCCTATTTGCAGGTGGAATGGAAAGGGATCTACATGAATGATGAAATAAGTCTTAAATCTTCAAAGAGAAGCCACCATCCCTGCTGCAAGCCTAAACCTGCAGTATTGGTTTCTAAAAGAGAGACCCATCCCCTATGCAGCAGAATTCTGGCAGAAGCAGTTGTATGTTTGCTTAATAATGCATGGCACTGAGATGTGGGACTTCATTCAGACTGTGCAAGACAATAATACCCCCTGTAGGCTAACTAGAATTGGTTAGGAGCATTCCATTCTAGTCTCTTTGGAACTATATTGGAGAGCTAGCAACATGTCTGACTAAAATTGCTGTTATAAGCTAGGGTGGAACAAATCTTCAGGAAGCATGAACTCTTCTACCCAGGCCCCACAACTGACTAATAACAGCAACTCATAATTTTCTTCCTTTGGAGCATAATTCCTACCTCACTCTGTGCTGGTCTATGGCTGTAATAAAATTATTTGTTCATTCATTCATTCCTCATTCTTCCTTTACTTCTATGTGTTTGTGTACACGTGTGTGCATGCGTGCACTGAATACTGATGTTATTGTTGTGTGTAAACAAACATAAAAAGAACCCTGTTGAATCATACCAAAGATCTGTCTGACTCAAAGGTCTGCATACATAGTGGCCAGCCAGATAAGCTTGCTTTACAGTTCTGGAGGCACATGTTCTCTGCTTGCTGCCCACTGCTCTTAGCCTCCTTGAGCATTTGTTTTTGTTTTTCTTAATTAAATGGTTTTTCTCCTGCCTAAGTGTAGAACTTTATATTTCTCTCTGTTGAAATTCATTTTGTTAGTTTTGATCTAGCTTGTGCAATATTAACACATTAAGTGCTGTAGTTCCATTCTATGGAGTGCTGGACTTTATAATTTTACAATTTATCATTTTAGCCGTCTCAGCCAAAGGGTGCTCACAAAACTAAAAATCTCAGGATTCTGTAGGGTGGAGCCATGACAACTGAAATGTAGATGCACCCTACAATATGAATGCAACTACAGTACATGCTGCCTTACCTCTCTTTATGTACTTTTATTCCCTTCATAAAGAGCATGGGAAACCCTTGTGAGAGTGGGCAGTCTATATAGCTCTAAGATCATTTACACAACGCCATTATCATAGCTACCCCTTTTTCTCAAGAGGCCAGCTCCAAATTAAATTCTACATTTTAAAAATATTGACTGAAATAATTCACTGTATTGATTTTAGACTTTCAACAGAGTTAATGGTAATATGTGCATCTCATAATGCAAGCTGGTGTGTTTATGGCATCTCTGTTTGTCCCAAGTGCATTACAGCTTCTGCACCATACTCCTGCTTCCAGACGCAATATGTCAGAATAGGTTGGCACAGGGGTGTAGTTTTGCTACTCTACATCCCTGTGCAGTTATAAAACATGGGGTTATTTATTTCCAAAAATAAAATTGTTTAAAGCTTTTTGATGTGGCAAGAAGTAAAAGAGAGAGAAAAGGGGGAAACAGTTTGAAAATACACCAGTGCACTTGCCAATTTAAGGAGAGAGAAAAAGAGAGAGGTCACCACAGTTTACCTTGTGACATGAATTTATGACTTACATGTTACACTGCACAGATTAAAGAGATTAACGCACCAGCTTTCATTCCTGTGCTAGGCACAGAATGTAAATTCACAGGGATGGATTGTATCACACAGCTCCGTCCCCAGACAGTACTCAGCCTGTATCCTACTTGGGCTCTTCTGGATCTTTTAAAGAATGGGATTTTCATATAAATAAATAAAAACAGAGCCTCAAGGGAAGACAAATGGACAATATAATATAAATGAGAAACAACCACGTTTATTTATTTATATAATAAATGTGCATGACAGTTTATGGATGAGAAACACAGAAGACAGATCCCTGCCCTGATGAGCATACATTGTGCATATATTGGGATGAAGTAAAAGTGCAGGGAGAGTGAGGCTAAGGATATGTATAAATGCATTTGCATGTATTTGGGATTTGTTTCTTCTGGAGATTAGAAGGGGACTGAATCAGGGACGCACATAGGTTCTCACAATGAGGATTCATTTCATTAAGAAGTCAGGAGCCCAGCTTCACATGCAAGAACAGATCCTGATACAAGTTGTTGGTCATTTTGTCCTACATTTTGTCCCTGGTAAAAGTGGACAATTAAGGCAGAGCTCCTGCAAATTGAATAGCTGTGCAGACATTGGAAGTTCATCAGGCATAGTTTACATGGACAAGCTACACATCCTGAAATATTTATTTGTCCTGCCTTTTTCCCAATCTGGGATCCACACTCAACCAATGAATGTGCAAAAAACCTGTCCTGTTCTGAACCTGGTGTTACCCCAGATCAGATCCCCGATTACCCATCATATTTAATATCAAGTTAATATTAAAAAGGATACTGGGATGAGTGACCTAGGAATGATCCCACTGGATAAAAATAAAAAAAAAAACCAGCAAAACATGACTTTACACTTGGAAAACCGATTCATGCTAACAAGGGAGCAAGGAAGGTACCCACCATGATGAGATAGCCAAAGAAGGTGGATGCTTGTGCATACATACGACAGGGACATTCCAACAAGAAATGCAAATCCTTTTGTCTGAAGCATTCACACCAATCACCTGGATATTTACTGCAACTCCTGACCATTCTTTTCCTCTTAGGAAGCCATTCTAATAATAACTAAACAACATTAAAATACAATAAAACGTTATAATAATAATAATTTGTTTTATTTATATACCGCTATTCCAAAGATCATAGCAGTGAACAGCAAGTAAGCTAATTAGCAAGTAAGCTAATTTGCCCCCAACAGTCTGGGTACTCATTTTAGCGACCTTGGAAGGATGCAAGCCTGAGTCGAGCTTGGGCCCTTTTGCTGGTTTTGAACTCGCAGCCTTGTGGTTTTGAGTGAATGGCTGCAGTACAGGCATTTACCCACTGCGCCACCAGGGCTCCATGTTATAACCCATAAACCCTCTCATCCACAATAAAATACATTTTAATTATAAAGTAAGCAGGGACAATTGAGGGACAATTGACAGGAGGCCACTGAGAGGCTAGTCTGGGAAAGCCTGACAGAAGAGATACGTCATGACCGCCTTTTTTTCTTGGTTTCTGTCCCCAAGACAAGGTTTTGGGTTAGTGCTTAAACAGTTCCTCCGTCTAGTTTACAAGCAGACAGGGATGATGTCAGTTTGACTAGACTAAATGTCTCAATACACCTGCCACCCCGCCTGCTAGGATAGCTTTTGAGTTTTTTCTGTTCTGGGCTCCCATCAATTTGAACCACAATCCACAGTCAGTAATGTATCACCATTAGAAAGGTGTCCACTATTCCACTTCTCCCACCTTTGCTTCTTAGTTCTTGTGTCTGAGAGTATATGTGCATGTGTGTTGATTATTTCTTTAATAAAAATACAAAAACCTATTTGGATTTGCCTCTGGAGTTCTGTGTGATTTGGAACCTATATAAACAGGGTTGGTCCCAAGGCTGATGTTGCCCTGGCCAAAATATTATTTTATTTGAAGTATTAAAATTCCCCTAAATCATATTAATTTGTGGGTACCCTCCTAGGAACCCCAGCATTTTGGGTAACACTGGTCTCCTGCCCCCACTGCCATACTGCTGGGGGTCCCATAAAATGCAATTTCTCATCAGGTGAACATAGCTAAGGTCATAAAATTGCTTAGGCTGCAACTTCACTCAGGATACTGAAGCAGAGACCAAGTAGGAATGATTTGGTCAGAAAAATAGATGAGAGAAATGGGAGGTAAGACAATAGGAAAAAGGTGGGAATTTTAAGTCTCTAAATATGTTGTTGGGCTTAAAGCCTCATCAGCTCTAGCCAGCATAGCTATGGAAGTAAGGAATACTGGGGCCAGCAGTCCAACAATGTTTAAAAGCAGACCTGATTTCACCTCCCCTGCAATCAGTGCAGCAAATCATTAACCTCTTTTTTTTGTTTCCTTCTTCCTTTCTAATTTATGTGTTTTTGCATGTGTTTGTCTGTGAACAGCTGTTGGAGAGGACAATAAGAAAAAGTCATTTTAAAGTTCCCTGATGGGTACTAATTCAAGCACCTAAGGTCTTCTTAGTAAGAGAAATGGGGTTGTTGTTGTTTCCGAACTACAAGGTTAAGAAGCTTCCATTTTAATTTCCCCCCCAAATGACAGTCTCAGGCTGCTGGTGCGCTGCAGGGACATTCTGCATCTGCTCGGCACCTGTCAGTTTGGCACTAGCACAAAATTCAAGGAATTTAAAAATTAAAGGACAAAGACAAATGACTGTGCTTTTGCCAGTTTAATATTTAAACACAGAGACACTGGGCCAGATTTTACTCTCACCTGCCTTTGGCATCAGTGGCACCCTTTTGAAAATGCCACCAGGTTCCCACACCATGCTTAATGTGTGATCCCCACACAGCTTGCCTTGAGGTGATACTGCAAAATCTGCTTCCCAGATATAATTCATCTACTGTTGTGTTTCCCAACAGCCACCCACAGCAGATGTGCATTGTTCTTGTTTTGTTTTTAAGCACTATTTCACTAAGTGGTTTTCTGGAGATGATTGCTATTTTACATTTCTTTCCTTTTTGAATTTTTTTTAAAAATAAAAAAAAAACAGCAAAAGAGTGCGGGTAAAATTGAAATCTTCTAGAACTGCAGCCATTAGAATGTTCTTAGCCTCTGCGCAATTAATTCATCAGAGAAAGAACTTAGCGACAGAAACTGGATTTCCTACCAGAGGAAGTTTTTAATAATAGATCACACAAGTTTAAAGAAAACCTGGGTATAATTAATCCAGCCTTAATGTTCAAGGAAGCTGCCCAAAGAGTGACCTTGTAGGAGCCTTTTTCACCATATTATTTATAAGTGCATTTAAGTATTTTCAGCATATTTGTAGAAGCAGGGTTTTAAAGTAAATAACGAAATAGAGAGGAAACTGCCTTATCCCAGGTCAGAGTATCTAGTAGTCTAACGCTGTCCAATTTGTAGTCTAGTGCTGTCCAATTTGAACAGATCCTGGAAAAATTATTTTTGGATTATAATTCCCAGAATCCCCCATCCAACCTCTCCAGAGTCTTAATTAAAAGTCTTTCTCATCAAGTCTCACATCAACTTTTTTTAAACTTGATATTTCAAGTTAAACAAGGATCAAGTAGATAATGAGAACAACCACTTGTGACTGAGTGACTGATGCTGAGTTCTTTCCTAGTGCTATATGATACCTTGATCACAAAAGAGGGAAATAAGAGAAGGGGTAGAGAATGCCCTGCACCCATTTTTTTTTAATCAGGAGTGGGCAGGTCGTGCCCTTTGAGATGTTGATAGGCTACTACTTGCTTCAACCCTAGCAAAAATGGTGAGGGATAATGGGATTTGCAAACCTAAAGCATCTGGAGGGCCACAATTTGTTGGCCCCAGTTGAGAATCTCCTGCTCTCCATTCTGGGAGTATGGAAGGTCAAGTAGGTATAAAGAGCTACCTTCCCTACAAGGGCTTTTGCCAATTGCTTCTGATGAGTGCACAGAAAGAAGTGTCATCTAGAGGCATAGACATTATTATTATTATTATTATTATTATTATTATTATTATTATTTCTATGTTCTCGCCTCTCCCGATGGATCGAAGCAGGATCACAGCAAGGTTAAAATTACAATTACAATGCTACACCATTAAAAACCACAGTTAAAAGAATAAAAACAAGAACATATAAACATAAAAACCTAAAAGCATTAACATCAATCAATCACGGGGTCAGCTGCTCTCATTCCATACTAGTGGTCTTCATAGGAGGTCAGGAGGATAAGCACGTTGAAAGAGCTCTGTCTTTACCACCTTCTTGAAGGTTTCTAAGGATGTAACAAGGTGGGTCTCCTCTGGGAATCCATTCCAAAGTCTAGGGCAGTTATACTGAATGCCTTTAGGGAAGTAGAAACATGTTTGGATGCTGGTATCTCCAATAAATTCTTCCCACTTGTTCTAAAAGTGCAGGGCGGATTGTATAGGGAGATGTGATCCCGTAAGTGACCCGGACCCAAGCCATGTAGGGCTTTAAAGGTAATGACCAACACCTTGTATTGTGCCCGGAAGCTAATTGGGAGCCAGTGTAGATCTTTCAAAATTGGTGTTATGGTCAAGTCTCAAAGAACTAGTGAGCAACCTGGCTGCTGCATTTTGCACTAGCTGAAGCTTCTGAACTTGATACAAGGGTAGCCCCATGTAGAGCACATTGCAGAAGTCAAGACGGGAGATTACCAGAGCATGCACTACAGCTTCAAGGTCCTTTTGGTTGAGGTAGGGTCGCAGTTGGCGTATCAACCAAAGTTGGTACCAAGCACTTCTGGCCGTTGCATCCACTTTAGATGACAAACGTAGAGACGGATCCAGATCCAGAAGTACTCCCAAACTGCAAACTTCATCCTTCAGGGGAAGTGTGACCCCATCAAGGAATGGTGGACAAATTTCTCTCCCCAGACCTAAGGAACCTCCGTTTTCTCTGGATTCAGCTTGAGTTTGTTTTTCCTCATCCAACCCATTACTGACTCAAGGCAGAGATTAAGTACCAAAGGGAGCACTGTGGTGCTTAGGATGCAATCCTATGCACACTTACTGGAAAACTTGTCATTAAACAGAATGGGACTTCATCGTTTTAGGGAAATCATATGGTTTTCTCAGTTTTCTTGCTACTCAAACAGTTCTGGCCAGAATGGTTGAGAAATGATAAACTTTGCTTAAGAGAAAAGGTGGCATTTACAGATGATCAGTGGCTTGTATCCAAAGGTAACTTGCACAACCAGAAAGTTTTCTGATTGTGCATCCCACCAATTTTTTTTCTGATACTGTACCCATCCCCCTGGAGCCTGATCCTACACCATTCAAGAGAACCTCTTGACAAAAGTGTAGGCAATCTGGAGCCCTCTTGGTGTTTTGGACAGCAATTCCCCAAACCTCTGGCAATTATGGTCAATGGTCAGGTTTTATGGATATTGTAGCTCAGTGGGTGACTTTGGGCAAGTCACACTCTCTCAACCTCAGAGAATGGCAATGGCAAACCCCCTCCGAAGAAACTTGCCAAGAAAACCCCATGATAGGGTTGGCATGGGGTTGCCATATGTCTGAAACAACTTGAAGGCAGAACAACAACAACAGCTCAAAGTACTTGGAATGTATCAAGGTGCCTGCCCCTTCCCAAAGTGAGTCATATGTCAGGGTGGGCAAAGCACAGTATTCTGGAGTTGTTGGACTGTAACTTCCAGCATCCCTCACCATTGTCTGTGCTAGTTAGATCAAAGGGACTTTCAGTCCAGAAACATATGGAGAGCCACATTTTGCCAATCACTAATATTGTCAATGATGTCTCTTGGAAGCAGAAGGGTGAGAGTCACTGTGTACTTTTCCTGTTGCCCAGACCTGATGGCCAGTCTTTAATTTTTGGCCAGTTTTACACATAAAGGCACTTTCCAGGAGGAGACCATTCTTGTGGTGGTGACCCAAGATATTTTGATCCCTGAGGCAAAGCAGCAAATGGCATTGCCTCTTCCCACCCCTACTCCCACACCAGGTGCATAGTCCACAAAGCTGACTATATTGTTCTGGAACCCAAGGCAGAAAATCCTGCAAGCACCACTCTCTGTCTGTGGCAGTACAATACAGTACTAAAAAATCAAATTAACCAGCAAATCAGATAACTAAGAGCTGCTGTCAGAGATGGGTGCCCCACTCTGCCTGACATTATGGCCACTTCTGTATTCTGCTGCCAGTCATAGTTGCTAAAGGAAGGTGTTTGCCCAAGAAAAATGACCCATATGCTTCTCAGCTGCCACAGAGATCCAAAACACCGAGGGACAAGGAACTGTGACTAATGGGCTCCACAGGCATCTGACAGGAACAGTGTCTTCTCCAAACATACCCCAGGCCTGCTTCCAGCTGTGATGTCACTCCAGAAAATCTCTATTAGAGTCAATTATGTTGCCACTGCTGCTTCCACTACTATTCTCTCAGTGTGCCTCTGATGAATCACCTTCTAAGACTGAAACAGAGCTCCTGGAAGAATCTTTGTCAGTGCCCTGATCTGGAATCAAATTGGCAGTTGTGTCTAACACTGTATGCAGCCCCACTTCACCTGCCTTCTCTAGAACTGGAAAATACTCTCCCTCCCCCCCACACACACACTTTCTTTCCCCCTCTCTGAGCATGAATCAGCCAAACAATCAGCTGTGATAGCCTTAACAAAACAATTTACAAACAATACCTGTGTGTGACTTGCATCAATATCAGGAGCCTGGCACTGAAACCTAGTTTAAGGTGCCATCTGTTTTATCCATGCTGCACCATCTCATCAGCAATTGGCCAAATACTGTTGACTTACTCCCAGCAAGTACGGCTGTGTGTATTCTGCATGTCTACAGTGGGTCAGATCCAGGATTAGTCGTTTTTAAAGTATGTCCACTGAAATGAGTGCAGTTTAAATTGGTATTGATTAAGTTGTCACTGATTTAAATGTGTTTCTCTAACTCAAGAGTGTATCTACAATACACAGACTGTTTCATATCTGTTTCTTATCCTAAAAGTCATGGCTCCATCCTATGGAATCCTGGGATTTGTACTGTATCAGGTCACCCCAAAGAGGTAGACAAAAAGCTTAAGTAACTTGTACATCATCAGTATAATCTTCTGACACTTCTTTGAAGGAAACGCCCATGCATCTCACCACAAAACTGACTTACTGTACTTCTCCTGTTAGCTGTTGAGATAACTAGATATTTCTTCATGAAGATTTCTTCCTTTGAAGAGACTTATCTAGAAAATATGTGAGTAATTTGTGCATTTTCTTCTAAGAGAGCATACAAAGTGATTGAAAAGTCCCAGATTTTGTTCCTGTTCTTTCCAATTTTATATTGGGTTAAAATAAACTGATGGAGAGAACTGATATAAAAAGTCTCTGGTCATACTAGGAACTGACAGAAAATATTCTGGGATTAAAAAACTCTGTATGAATCTCTAAAACAAAATTGAAAAGAACAGTAACAGAATCTACGGCTTTCTTTTTTTAAGCAGCCTGGATGTACCCTAAGTTCATTTAAAAAGGTACCCAGAGAATTTCCTTCCCTTCCTCCTTCCCTTCCTGGCCGATTATTAACTATGAACAATAATAGTCTAATGATCTAGATCTTATGTTGTTACCATGCAATTCACCTGTCATGACCAAGCAGAAGGACTTGTAGAATTCTAGCAGACTAAGCTGGAGCTCATCATCAGCTGGTTCTGTACAATCATATAGCTGCTTTCTAAACTGAACACTTGTTCTCTGTATTGATCCAAAAGTAACAAATTCTCAAGATGTTGGAAGGATTTACTTTAAAGGCTGGCAAGATACAATAATAGCTCAGAGCAAAACAAGCAACTATTAAGCAGACATAAAACCAACACTTTCCCAATTTCATTCTGCAGAAGAAGTATCAATCTGAATATCTTCCAGTCTTCTTTGAAAAGAAAACCTAGATCTAGAATGGAGAAGCAGGTGATAACACTGCCCCTGATGTTTTAGAGGTCATTTGATCTTGTTTTTTTAATAGTAGTCCAAAAGCATACAGTGAGATTTGGTGTTAGCCTTTGATGAGATACCTTCCATTTCATTCCGAACCCAAAGTCAGTCTTTCTTCTCTGCCAGCAGTCACATAAATTGTACAAAGACAGCTGCTCCCACAACACCCCACAAATGATCCACCCCCTCAGGAAACAGTAGATATCGTCATTATTTGCCTTCAAGTCAACTCTGACTTACAGTAATCCTGTGAATGAGAGATGTCCAAGTGTCCCAGTCATGGATCAGAGACATGGCTTCTTTGATTGAATATATCCACCTGCAGTATGGGCTTTCTCTTTTTCCACTGCCTACAAATTTACCAAGCTTTATTGGCTTTTCCAGTGAGTCATGTCTTCTCATGATTTGGTTTCTTCTTATGCGGGGGATCCATTCCAGACCACCACTACCCCCCCATAAGGGAAAATCAGCGTATGGTCATGCCCCATACGAAACAATGAGGCATACACATGTGGCAGTGGCGCAGCACATGCGCCACAGATGTGTGTGCCATTGTTTATATTGTCGCATGGCTTCTACAACAGGAAGCCATGGATAGTGTACCTGTGGATGGCACGGACGCACTGTATATATCTTTACACTTGAGGAATCCAAAGAATTGTTTTCCTTTCTTCTAATAAGGTCAATATTATGATGATAGGAATTGTGATATGCTGTTGCTTTCAGAGGTAAAATGTTTGTTGAGCAAACTGAAAGTAAAGATAGCTTCCTGGCTCTGAGCCTAGTACAGAATGTATACTGAACTTTACCATATGTGAAACATCTTAATATATGTTGACCTGGGGGCTGTGCACACCAGCCATAAAGGCCAGCCTGGGGGCAGAGTCAGGATGTGGCATCCACATGACACAGGCCCCAACTCCAACCCCAGGGCAGCATGACATTGTGCCCAGCTCCACACAGTGCGGCATGACAGCGCTCCTCTGGTGCTGCATCCACATGACACAGCACCAAAGGAGCCCCTTAAAGCCACATTGCCGCAGCTATCATGCCCTTTCCAGGGCACAAAAAGGAGCTACTTTTTGCAGCTCTTTTTTGTGCCCTGGAAAGGCCAGATCAGAGCTGCAGCGTGCGGTTGCCACAGCCCCGTTCTGGGGAAAAGGAAGGCAGCTGCAGGCTGCCCTATTAGGGGCAGTCTGCACAGCCCTTTGAACATCCAGAGATTTTGTATAGTTAGATACATAGGAAATAGACATCACAGGGTTGACAATGATTACTGCCCTGAGCCCAAAAAGCAACAGGCAGCCAATAAAGTGCTTTTCATATGAGCATGTTTGAAGACATTCTCATAGCAGGCCACAGTTTGTCTGAAGTCCTCTTCTCTCAATGAAAGCTCTTACTAGCTTCCTTTTTGCCCTAGCAGCAGCAACATCAAAGCAAATAAGAGCTGGAGAGGTTCTTTGAAAGGAACAGAGTAAAGTGTCCATTAACCTTTGTTTATATAGCTACAGTCCTTCTGCCTAAGGTTCTTTTTACATATATTTCCTAGAACAGCTTGCTTTGCTCTGGGCAGTGCACACATTAGCAACTATCACTGCTGAACAAGGGGTGTTTGCATGAGCAAACACAAGCAGAATGAACAGGTGGTTAAACATTTTTGTACCTCTGTATATGTCTGTAAATATATATGGTGTTTAATCATTTTACCATATAAACACATACTATGAGTTTCTTTCTTTCATCATAAATGTCCTTACAACTTAGAACAAAATTGAGGAAGATAATAACTCAATAAGCAAGTAACAAAAGCAGGAGATCCACCTTATTTTTTGTTTTTTGTTTAGAGATTCGCGTATCCCCTTTTACCAATGATTTCAAAGTGTTTTAGAAAATTAAAACAAATAAAATGTGAGCAACATGAAGAGCAACCGCAATCACAAGCAAAGAATAATGGATTTAATAGTCTGAGAAGTTTAATAGTCTGTGAAGTTAATATAAAGATATTAAAATAGATTTAAATGTCTGGATGAATAATTTCTTGTACCTAGATTGGTTCCAAGATTACTTTGCTAGCTAGGATATTTTATCGCTGATATGCCACTAATGTCTAAAATTTAAATACTCTAAAGGCATCAGATCTTGTCAGCTCTTGGATGTTAAGCAAGGTCAGCCCTGGTTACTACTTGAATGGGAGACCACCAATGAATACAAGTGCTGTAGGCTATTTTTCAGAGGAAGGAAATGACAAAACCACCTCTGAGTATTCCTTGCCTAACCTAACCCTGTGAAATTCATAGGGTCACCATAAGTTGACAGGAAACTTGAAGGCATACACACACACACACACACACACACGAGCTTGCTGGTGGATGTAAAGTTCATCTGCAGTGGAAGTGATATTTGAAAAAAGGTCATCAGCCACTGATCTTAAAATGTGACATACGTAGCTGCTCTTGCAAGTACTCCGTGTTGCACACTAACCAGATATTGTTGCTCAATCAATCAATAATCTTTATCACTGGCCATGGCTTATAAAACTGAGGTCCAGCAATGTCTGGAGAGTCACAAATTCCCCTCTCCTCATTTAAGGTTTTAAAACAAGTTTGGCAAAGTGCAGCCTACAGGCCACATGTGGGCTGCAAACATATTTAAAAGATGCTCCTTAGTGTCCTCCATAATGTTTATGTTTTAAAAACCCACAACACTGAAGTTGAATGTGCTATAATCAATGGAGAAAAGAATTAAGTGCACTCTATTCATTGGGATAATCAATTTAGTTGCTTTCAGTTTAGCTTTTAAGGAGACTGAAAATACTGTATACTGAAAGTATATTCATATATAAATATAAATGTAACAGTATAAACCAAATATGAGTGGAAGGTGTTATTTCTGTAGAATGAGTGGAGGGAATTTCAACAAACAATATTTATATTTATACTGCCTACATAATTACTATGTAGTGTGATCTTCCAGATGGAGCAATGTGTCAGGAGGTTACAGTATTTGTTGCCATAGTTCTCATTTTATTTCTAAACAATGTTTCTGTTGTCCTGGACTATTTTCTGGCAGCAACTGAAAATTTTTATTCCCAACCTCAAGTGAATTTCTTTTTAATTCTAAATCATACTGGAACAAAAACATTTCCTTCAGTATTCCATTTTCCCCCTCTTAGAGTTACTGTATAGTGCTATAGAGCTATAGTGCTATAGAATGAAAAGGCCCCTTTGCCTTACAACAGTGGAATATACTGCCTCAGACTATGGTGGAGTCATAGAATCATAGAGTTGGAAGAGATCACAAGGGCCATCCAGACCGATCCCCTGCCATGCAGGAACTCGCAATCATAGCATCCCCAACAGGTGGCCATCCAGCCTCTGTTAAAGACCTCCAAGGAAGGACACTCCACTACACTCTGAGGGAATGTCTTCCTCTGTCGAACAGCCCTTACTGTCAGGAAGTTCCTCCTAATGTTGAGGTGAAATCTCTTTTCCTGTAGCTTACATCCATTGCTCTGGGTCCTGTCCTCTGGAGCTGCAGAAAACAAGCTTGCTCCATCCTCGATATGACATCCCTTCAGATATTTAAACAGGGCTATCATATCACTTCCTAACCATCTCTTCTCCAGGCTAAACATCCCCAGCTCCCTAAGTCATTCCTCATAGGGCATGGTTTCCAGACCCTTCACCATTTTAGTCGCCCTCCTTTGGACACGCTCCAGTTTCTCAATGTCCTTTTTGAATTGTGGTGCCCAGAACTGGACACAATATTCCAGGTGGGGCCTGACCAAAGCAAAATAGAGTGGCACTATTACTTCCCTTGATCTAGACACTATACTTCTATTGATGCAGCCTAAAATTGCATTGGCCTTTTTAACTGCCACATCTCACTGTTGACTCATGTTCAACTTGTGGTTTACTTTAACTCCAAGATCCCTTTCACACGTAGTTTCATTCAGTCAGGTGTCCCCCATCCCCATATCTGTGCATTTCATTTTTCTGCCCTAAGTGTAGTACCTTACATTTCTCCATGTTGAATTTCATTTTGTTAGCTTTGATCCAGCTTTCTAGTCTATTCAGGTCATTTTGAATTTTGATCCTGTGTTCTGGGGTGTTAGCTACTCCTCCTAATTTGGTGTCATCTGCAAATTTGATAACTATGCCCCTACTAATAGTCACTATAGGAGGGGTGACTATTTTTATTTATATAGTATGCCAAGGGGGGACACTATGTCCAGAGGTAGTTGTAAAGGGGACACAAGGGTAAAAAGTTTGAGAGCCACTGGCTTAGAAGATTTCTCCATCAAGCCCTGCATTGCCAGCACTGACTGGCAGTGCTTTTTAGAGGCTCAAGTGGAGAATGGTAGTCCCTGACTCCTAGTTCATCCTTTTAAGTGGAGATCCTAGAGATTAAACCTGGGGCCTTTCACAACCAAAGCAAAACCTCTACCACTGAGCTATCTTTATCAGGAGAAAACAATTTATTTGTTGGTTTAGCTTGTTTCATTGATCTTGTGGACTACTGTGAGTGCTTTACATTTAGACAGGAAGGTGTCCTCAAAATAAATGTTCAGAGCTGCTGGCATTGTCTCATCTATGTATGTTATCTTCATCCTACAGCAATACTATGAAAATTATTTCTTCTCTCCCTCTCCCCCCCCCCCCCCAACAATAAATGATTCTTGTGATCTTGTTTGGCTGAGAACAATTGTTGTCTTCATACTACTTCATTCTAAAAAAACCCCAAACATGGTGCAGTATCCAACAGTTAGCAGAATCCCTAGTGGAAGTAGGAGAGGGATAATGTCTCTCCTGCAGCACTCCTCTCCACTCCCACAGTCCCTAAGCAACTCTTGTGAAAAGGCAGGAAACATCTGGAACAGACTTGCTATTGGAGACAGGAGGAGAAATAAGTCCCGATTCCACAGCTAGAGTGCCTTTAGCTCAGAGGCTTTCCTCCAAAGAACCTGCTCTTCTAACATAAGCACCTTCAGTTTCCCCTGACATTTGCTCTATGCCCTCCAAGGGAGCCAACCCCACCCACCAGACAAAGCATGATGAGGACTATGCTTGCCCTATAATCACAAAATGCATCACTAGTTAGAGCACAGACAGAAAAATATGGAATGATGTTTGGAAGTTTGGAATACTGAACAGGTACACCCACCTTTGTAACATTTTGTTTCAGCTCCCACTTGTAATAAATAATTAATTGTTTTACGTCCAGATAATTCATATATTTAAATCTTATTTGCACAACAACTAGGGCTGCCATATCCCGCCTGGGAGGTGGGACTTTCCCGGTTTGGCCCTGCCCCTGGGATTCCCCCCCCAGCGAGGCCCTGGGGCGGCTCCGCAATCGCGGAGTCCTCCAAGGTCTCGCCGGGGCCTGGGAGGAGGAGGAAGCCGCTTGCCACCGCGGTGATGGCCGCGACGACGGGTGGCCCCTGCGCCCCTTCCCGGCCTGAGAGGAGGATGAGGCTTCCTCCCAAGCCGGGAAGGAGGACAAGGTTTTAAAATGTAGGACCTTTTTTTTTTTAATTTCCTGGCCAGGAAATTTAAAAAAAAAAGGTCCTACATTTTAAAATTTTGTCCTACATTTTTCCCGGTTTGGAGGTCCTCAGGGATGGCAACCCTAACAACAACCCCAAACTAAAGCAGAACAGTAGATTATGAATGATATGGAAAAAGTGAATGAGGAACTATTATTATTTTACACTGTAGGCAGATCTGAAGAGTTTTAAATATACATTTTAATACAGTGGGTCCTCGCCTTATGCGGGGATCTGTTCTGGATCCCTCCACGTAAGGCGAATTCCACCTATGCTGAAGCCCCATTGTAAACAATGGGGCTCGTGCACGGCGGTGCAGCGGCACGCTGGGGCACGGGGTACAACGGGCGCACGCGCCCATTCAATTGAATGGGGTGCGCCGCCCCTTCCGCCCTGCGCGCGCCCCGCGGCTTGAGCGCGTATGCTCAAGCCACGTAAGGCGCACCCGCATATGATGCGGGCTAGCTGTACTTTAAAAGAGCCAAGGATGATAGGTTGACTGTCCGTAGTGCCAGTGTTTGAATTTCATTTCTAATAGAACAAAGGATAAAAGTTCCAGTCCCATATCTTTGGGAGAAACTGCTTGGGAGATAACGAGCCATCTCTAGCTAATACAGGCAGGTGGACTTCTACCTACTGAAGAAGACTGCCCTCTAACATGATTGTCGAAGGCTGCTGGCTGCCTTAAAGTCATTACTCATTTTGTGTGTGGGAGGGTTGATGTTGGAATATTGGTATTTAAACACTACTGCATAGAGATGCAATATGTGGATTTGTGACTGAACTGTGGAAAGTCATTTCTTGAAAGTAGCTTAACATTTGTGGAACTTTTAATTAGTTTTGGTCTTAATTTTTTTTCTTTACATATAACCTCACCACAACTGCCATACAAATGACTCTAGTAAAGAGACCGCTTTTAAAAATGAAACTTGCAAAAGAGATTCTTTCCCTTCCTGGGTGAATGAGGCAACAAAACAAAACATCACATAATTTCTAAAGAGAGTCATTTGATCCATTCCTTTCTCTCGTGTATGTTGTACACATTCTTATTTCACCTGTGCCATAGATATTGAGCATTTTTGTGTATTTACTGTATTTCAAAAATTGAAAAGTAAAGGTAACCTAGGCCTGGGACAGAGGGGCCAAAAGTGGCATGTTGCCACCAATATTAGGGTTCTGGAGTACGCAGCATCTGCATGTTCTGGAACCCTAGCACATGACAGCAGCGGCATCATGGGGGCATCCCATCCACATGGGTGCCACCATGATGACATAAGCGACACACACCATACAGATGTTGCGGCACATTGCTTACATCACGAGTGCGCGGCATCAGAAAAAGAACTAGGTTTTTCTGAGTTCTTTTTGGGACAGAGGGATGCCATGCAGTTTGGCTGCTGTGGTGTCCTTCCAGGGGAAAACCGGCTGCCTCTAGCCCGCCCTGATGGGGAGGTATGTACTGGGCCTTAGTAAACTAAATGCTGTGGCATTTATTTATTTATTTATTTATGCAGAAAAAAATATTTTGCATGCAATATGTAATTAGTCCTTGGATTTCATAGCCCTAGAGGCTAGTTCCTGGAGGAAAGATCCAGTCAAGAGCTGCTTAATTCTTGCATAATTTATGTACAGCAACTGCTGCTAGTTAGCACTAGAATCAAGGTCCTGGCATTGATCTGGTTTTACAGCAGCAGTTCTTAGATTTTACTGATACCTTTATTCCTTAGCGGGTGAGACAAATTCAGGAACATGACATTTCTGTTTTGTCCACAATGGGAAGGATCCACTTGTGCCTGCTAATTGACAAATAGTTTGAATGCACTTTCTTTTCTGCAGGCTTAACTTTGAAATAGGTTGTTGTTATTTTGTGTGCCTTCAAGTAATTTCCGATTTATGGCAACCCTAAAGCAAATCTATTATGGAGGTTTCTTGGAAAGAGTTGTTCAGACAAAGTTTACTATTGCCACCCCCTGAGACTGAGAGCATGTGACCTGCCCAAGGTTTAATGGGTTTCATGACCAAGCGGGGAATTGAACCCTGGTTGCAAGAGTCATAGTCCAACATTCAAATCGCTATGCTACACTATGCTAGTATAGCTCTTTATGCCATAATTCATTAATTAGCATTTAAAGTAACGTAAGACTTGTAGTTGACTTTTGCCATCTGAGATGTAGGAGAAAAATAAAAACAGACATGGCAACTTTTGCGGTAATCAAAAAAATGTGTATTGTTTGGAAATAAATATTTCAATGCTGTCACAATCTTAAGGACTAGACGAGCAGCATATTTGGATATAAAGTTTAACTCAGCATTGAAAATATGGAATTATTCAATAATGGATTATTATCACAAGCAATAAAGGCCCTCTTAAAGATGGCTGCACATGATCATTGTGATGTTGCAGTGCAGGTCAGATTTTATTGGTACATATGTCTTGGCATTTTGAATGAGTAAAACCTTATATTTAAGAATATTTCACTTAATCCATTTTCTCCAATGTTCCTGACTTTTCTACTGTAAAAAAACCCTGAAAATTTGTCACGGGGGAAAAACAAACAAAAAACAAATCTTTCTGTTTTGCCAAGAGGCCTTCACATCTCCAGTCAGATGCTGGTGGCCCATAATGTGCTTTATTATGCAATTCTGAGCACAGGTTATTTCATTAAACTAGTATTTCTAGCATGACATTTTATTTAAAATATTAGGGCATCATTTCAGTATCTGCAGTCCTTGCTTTTTAGAGAAGGCAGGATATAAGTGAATGGCTGAATGAATGTGTATTGCCTCTTTAAGACGCAAATGTGGGAAGCCTCCGTTCTAGCAGATCTTGTAGAAGAAACAGAAGAGAAAGCCTTCACTTTAGGATGAAGCTAAGAAATGCAGGTGGGGGCAGCATTGCTTCTTCCGAACCCAGGACAATCTTGCACGTTCTTCAGTAAAGCTTGATTTTTCTTTAAAATGAGATGTTGCTGTGTGTTTCAGGAAATTTTTACTATTTTTTTTTTCAGTTGAAGACATCTGTATGACTGAGGGGCAATATCTCATATTAAAAACCAGGGGAAACAAGAGAAATATCAGTGTGCTCAATGGATGAATGATTTATTAATTAAAAGCCATGGGCTTGAGCCATGTGTTCTGTTTTCTGCTGATTTTATTGGGTGCTCCCCAGTTTTGGTTCCCTTCAGATTCAAAACCAAACTTTTTTTTTCAAGAGAGAATGACAAGATTGCAGAATGCAACTTGCATTAAAAGGAAGCAGATATAAGTGCTGTTTGGTGATTTGCTCCACTGCAAAAGGGAAGGGAAGGCTAATGTACAGCTTGTGAATGCATTTAGGATTCCTGCAGCTATAGGGAACCACTGGTTGCAGAAAGTACAAACAAAGGGTCTCACTGGATCAGAGAAACATAAAGTGAAAACTGGAAAGAGCTCCTGTACTATTAATGGCTGTGGGAATTGTTTTTTATCTAATGATGTGACAACAAAAACCTGCTGAAATTCCCTTTTCTATATAACTATTAAAGGTACATGAACCCTTTTCCGTTTCCAATCTGGCAACCTAGGCCAAAGACTTATCTAGTCCAGTGTCATGTTTCCCACAAGAGTCAAACTGATATTGATGTGCAACCTAAAGCAGAGTATAAACTCAGCAGTCCTCTCCCATAGTTGCTTTGTATTCAGACATATGCTGCCTCTGAACCTGGATGTAGCATATAGCTTCCATAACTCATAGCCATGAAAGGCATAATGAAAGTTAGCTATCTAAGAACCAAAACGCACTGCAGAAATAATCCAGTTCAAGACCACTTTAACTGCCCTGTCTCATTGCTAGAGAATCCTGAGAATTTTAGTTTGTTGTGATACCAGAGCTCTCTGACAAAGAAAGCTAATGTCTCATGAAACTACAATTCCCAGGATTCCCTAGCATTGATTCAGGGCAGTTAAAACAGTCTGAAACTGGTTTATTTCTGCAATGTTTTGGACCCAAGAGATTCTTAGAACTTTGAGAAATGTCCTTTGTAGATTTCAGTAAGGTACCTTTTTTGCTTGTTAAAAAGATAGCAATCAGTACAAATTGAACAGTTGCTGTACTATTCTATTCCCTAAAACCATGATCAGTTCAGAACCCTCAGATTCCACAGACTGTAAAACCTTGTCCTGTTTAGTTCACTTACCAAGAAAACTGGCTTTATGATGAATCTCTTGACAGCATTGACCAAGGAACATATTGAGATCATAGGCCTTCCCATCCCACCATTGGGGGTGTACCAAAGACCACAAGTTTCATCTCCCTGCCACACTCACAAGGCAAGAGCTTGTTTTATATGATAGCTTGGTAATTAGCATCAAAATGTCTATCTTCTCTGGGTTTCCACCAGGGAGCGGCTACCCTCCTGGGCCTCTTTGCCTAGTGGAGTGTTTTGTTGTTCCAAAATAAGTCGCGCTGTTGATGTGCCATCCATGTGAACGAGTGCCAGGTGTGGACAGGACAAATGTGAATGTTTATTTAGAAATGCAGACACCTGCAGAGTATACCTGAGTTTCCACATAGTTTCAAAAGGTGGGGAAAAGGATGAAGGATTGGAGACTCATCTACAGTTGCAGTCACTCAGTTGTGAAAATAGCTGGATTTTGTCTACATTGATGGCCTGGTGAAATGGCTATATTTGCCAAGTGCTCGGATTTGCAGTACAGTGAGTGGGACCCATAGTGCCATACTAAAAGATAAAAAGTCACAGCTTTCCCTCATGTCTTGCAGAAAAATAGAACCTTAGAGTTGGATGGTATGTCATCTACTCTAACTCCCCACTACTGCAAAAATATACATGTAAAACATCCCTGATTATCATCCACCCTCCAGTGAAGGAGATTCCACCACCTTCTTATGCAGTCTCTGCCATACTGCTCTCACTCTTCTTGTAATTTGAATCCATTGGTTGAGGTCTCACCTTCTGGAATAACAGAAAACATGCTTGCTGCATCTTCCATACAGCATATCTTCAGATATTTAAAGACAGCTAGCAAGGCACCTCTCAGTCTTGATGAGAGAAAAGGTAGGATTTTGTTGGGGCATGTAAAATCAGGATTCAGCATGCAACAGGCAGAAGACATACACATAGAAGAGGAATGCCACTGAAAGGTCTCTGCTGTGAAGCTCTGTGCAGGCTGCAAAGGAAAAGTCCTCCCACGCAGAAGCTGCCGGCTAGATAAATAACTGCTGGACTGCTGAATATTGACAAAGAGGTTTTTAATCTTGGTTCTAATATATACACAGACTATCAAAGTACTTCACTGGACTCCTATTTACAACCATCACCACACAGAGCATTCTATTCACACTCTTATATACACATCCCCACCTGGGGTTTTGAGTCCATCCCACTCCTGGTATGTCACCCAGTTTCCTGTCACCTGACAGCTGTGACTCTCCAGAATTGAAGCCTGCTGGTTTCACTGCCTGCCCCTCTGTCAACTGCTTTCTGTGACTCAGGACTCTCCAATTGTTGAGTCATCATGTCTGCCACCTGAACTCAGGTTACCTTGTCACCTTTGTCCTAGTTCCAGGCTATAGCCACATCTCTGACTTTTTCTACCCAGAGTGCTCTGTACTCTGACAGATTTGACCATGTGACAGTCAACACAAGTGTCTTCCATGCAAATTGATGCAAGAGTCAAGATTGGCAGAAGCAATTTTTCTAGTTAAGAGCACATCACAAAATGGCATGCATAGTCCATAGTACCCAGACTGAACCAAGTTAGTTTACTACTTGAGTAAAAAGAAATGAACAATAGCATGTGCCTCTGGTTGTATAAATATAGTAATAAAGAAATAACTAACAACTTGTTACCAGTCACAACACACACACAGAGAAATCTGCCTTGCTGAACTGTAAGGTCAGCCCTAGACAGGCTTGAGGAAACTGCTTCTTCTCCCGTTTCTGTACTTATACACTTTGTAGCCTATCCTCGTGAGAGTTATTCCAAAATCCACCAATTACTACTTTGTACTGAACACTAGAGGAAAGGAGTGCATCTGGGGTCTTCTAACAGGCCAGCCATGTCCAGGCAAATTTTCTGTAGGAGATTCACTGATTTATTGCTGGCCTCAGAACTGAAGCAGCAGGAAACAGCCACACATTGCCCTCCAGGGTGACTTTAAAATCAGCATCACAGCATTCCTCCTGTTGCATGCTACAGCCAAACACTATTAAAAGAGTTATTTTCTTGTTTGGCTGTGGTTGCCTGCTCAGTGCCATTCAGCTTGCCCATTTTAACTGCATCCACAACAGAACAGAACAAGAAAACCTTTGGACTTCCAGCAATGTAACATATTCACTTTAGACATATTCTCTCTCTCTCTCTCTCTCTCTCTCTCTCTCTCTCTTTTTTTTTTTTTTTTTTACTGAATGCCATTAGCAACAAGTGCAGGCCAGAAAACACTGAATCCAATCTCCTAGAATATTTGTGATTTCCAATTATTATTATTATTATTATTATTAAACTTTATTTCTAAAGCACTGTAATTATACACAGCGCTGCACAAAGTCGGTAAAATTAAAAAGTATATAAAAGCCTGCCCAAGGCGTACATTCTAAGATAATAACAGTTAAAAGAGGAATAGATAAAATTACCATATAGAAAAGAAAAACAAATTAAAAACATCAAATATAAAACAAATCACATCACATCAAATATTATCAGACAGCCAGATGACAATCACAAATTCCCTGAGAACGCTTCCCTAAACAATATGGTTTTCAGCTCAGCCTTAAAGCTGGTTAGGGAAGTGATGAGCCGTGCATGCAGAGGAAGAAGGTTCCAGGAATGAAGGGCAGCAAGAGAGAAGGGACGGATCTGGGATGGGGCACAGAAGATCCTGGGTTGAGAGAGGAGACTTTGGCTACCAGAGCGGAGAGTGCGAGTAGGGATGTAGGGAGAGAGAAGATCAGTTAAATAAAGAGGGGCCAGCCCATGCAGGGCTTTAAAGGTGAGTAGCAAAAGTTTGTACCTGATGCGGAAAGGAAAAGGGAGCCAGTGAAGGGAGGACAACAGAGGGGAGACATGATCATAACGGCGAGCGAGTGAAATAATGTGTGCAGCTGAATGCTGAACAGAAATTAATGGGTGGAGATGAGAGAGGGGAAGCCCTGCCAAGAGGAGGTTACAGTAGTCTAGTCGTGAGACCACTAGGGCATGGATCAGTGTCTTTGCGGTAGAAGCTGAGAGATATGGATGGATTTTGGCGATATTATAGAGAAAAAATCTGCAGACTTTGGCTGTAGTCTGGATCTGAGGGATAAATGACAAAGAGGAGTCAAAGATGAAACCAAGACTGCGGGCTTCCTGGACCGGCTGGATAGAGACGTTATTGACAGAAATAGAAAAGGAGTAGTGAAGGCTTAGGAGGGAAAACAAGAAGCTCGGTCTCGGACATATTGAGCTTCAGACACCGATGGTGCATCCAGTGGGAGACAGCTGTTAAACAGGATGACACTTGCTGCTCTAGCTCTGGCGAAAGATTAGGGGTGGAAAGGTACAGTTGGGTATCATCGGCGTACAGATGGTAGGAGAAACCAAAAGAACTGATAAGTCTGCCAAGGGAGAGTGTGTATAAAGAGAATAGAAGGGGACCCAAGACAGATGGCAGTGACATAAATAGCAGGGACTGGCCACATTTCTTGCAATACTGTACTGTACTTGATAAACGGCTCCAGAATATCCATGAGTGTAGATACAGTGACCATTCTCAATAAAAAGGAAGGTTTAGGCTGATCTAAATACTAAACAAAATTATGTAGAAGAGTCCCTCTGGGACTGTATCATTTCAAACTATGGATGCAGTAAAGAGGAATCATACCTTTGAGTACTCTCTTGTGTCAGTATGGGTCTCTGTGATCATATCCTTTCTTGCCTTTTTTCCTATTTCTTTGCAGTGCCCTGCCATCCACCTGTGTTCATATGCAAACTGCAAGCTATTGATATTCCTTCAGACTTTTTTTATCTTTTATCTTTCTTCTTCATATACCCAGCCTTCTGTGTCACAGCCCACATAATGGGCTTCAGCTGTCAGTCATATCTTCTTTGGAAGTTTTTAAACAGAGGTTGGATGGGCATCTTTCAGGAGTGCCTTAGTTTTGTATTCCTTCAAAGCAGGGGATTGGACTGGATGGCCCTTGTGGTCTCTTCCAAATATATGATTCTGTGATTCTGTTCTATAATTCTAACCCCTGCTGTTGTTGTGTCAGGTTTTCTTTCTATTAATTCAAGACTGTACTTTAAAGGACATTAGTATGCTTCTCAGTCAGTAACTCCCAAGTGCTGAGCACCCTCCTTCTATGTGCCTTTGTCACTATAGGATCTCAACTGTCTGCACAAAACCCCAAGCCCCAGCCTAATCAAACAAAGCCTTAATTGCTTGCATAACTTCCCACTAGGGAAAACTGAAGGAAGGAAATCAGCCACATATGATAACAGATGTTAGTCACAAAGCTCTCTGCATTACTGAAAGTATTCCAGTGATGCAGTAGTAAGATGAGAATGATGGTGGATATGGAAGAGACTAGTCATCTGCTGAAGATCACCTGGTGCCTCAATGCAGTCCATTCCCATCTGGGGTCTAGACTTTGTAAGGAATAATGGGAACACATTTGATTTGCGAGATACCCAGATTATGCTTACAAAATTGCAACCCAGGTTTGTAGTGTCTCTTTAACCAGGAATGCAGCATTGGTATCCCAAACCTGTTACTCCATCTCCTCTATTTTTCTAACCTCTGACTCCAACTCTTTCTTAAATGGCAAATGTGTATTAGTAATAATAAATTTACTGTAGTAATAGCATAAGTCATTTTATCCCTACCAGGTGGCTCACCAGGCAATTTAGATTTTTAGAGCATAAAATATATTTATTTGATTAAAATCTCTGGACAAGAAAACTATCCTAAATTCCTTATGAAAGTAAATGTGCAATAAACTAGATATTTAATATTATATGTTTTTATTTTGAAGCTGGAGTCAGTATATTTTTCCACTCAAAACTGCTTGCGACTCCATGACTCAACCTCCACAGCCTTGTCTTTAATGTGCCACTAAGAACAGAAATAGTTTCAGTTGTGGTTTCTTATCCCCCCAATCTCATCATTTAGCATCCATGACTACTCTCCATATGTGCTCCAAAAGACAGGAGAGGCATTGGTGAGTGACAAGACCAGGTAGCCAGAAAGCAGCAGCCACACCTACTTCTGCCATTGTGGGTTGTTTAAAAAAGCAGGAGGTTTCTCCCAAGTTGGTGATGCCTGTGCAATTTGACTGAATGTTTGCTCAGTTTGGCTGTAGGTGATTGGGAGATGTGAAATTAAAAGTATGCCCCCTTCAACATTTTCCAGAATTGGCAGCAGCATCATTTAGAGTGTGGGTAAAATAAAATATCTCAGATAGAGAATACTGAAATGAAGGAGTAGGCAACCTACTGTCTTTTAAGCTTCAGATGACATGCCCCATAACCCCCAGCCATTGGTTGTGTTGGATGGGGATGATGATGATGATGATAATGATGATGATGATGATGATGATGATGATGATGATGATGATGATGATGATGATGATAGTTTCCAACATGGTAGAGATGCCAGGCCTGTGAATTTCTGGAGTCTGGAAAGACTCGGGCTGTATATATAGTAATAGCAAGTACATTTCTATGCCACTATCCAGTGCACTAAAGCACTCCCTAAGCAGTTTACAACTGTAAGCTAATTGCCCTCCAACAAGCTGGGTACTCATTTTGATGATCTCGGAAGGATGCCAGGCTGATTCAACCCTGAGCCCTGGGCTGATATTGAACTCACAACCTTGTGGTTTATGATTGAGTGGATGCCGTACAGACATTTTGTCATTGCGTCACCAGGGCTCCCCTATAGTTCTAACAGTATCCTGTATCTGAGACTCAGAGAGAAGGGAAGAATGTGGGAAGGAGAGAAAAGAGAGATTGAAAAGCTAGGATACCTTGGAGGGACACACCTTTTTTCACAAAAAATACATTTTAAAAATTGCCACCAAACATCTCTAGGGGATATTGAGGCATTTTCACCATGTTTCAGGTTTCAGAAAAAGCCTCTTCTGGACCCAAATTCACCCAAGGAAGCTGCAAAATATGTTAGAGTTGCACCTCATGCCCCAATTGACATTTTGGAGCATTTCAGGGTAAAAAAAAAAAGCAGGGGCGTTATTTGTTTATTCATTTATTTATTTTGCAAACAAAATGTTCAGCCCTGAGGGCCCAAGGGCCATCCAAAGGTGGTGGAAATACACTTTCTACCTCTGAAGTACAATTGGGGGCATTTTGGAGCCATTGGCGAGTTACAGACCACCAGAAAGAGGGAGCTGGGAACCGCCTCTCTTTTCCGCATAGCCACGCTGCAGCAACCAAATTGCATGATGCGGCTATGTGAGAAAAAAAGGAGCGCTAAAAAGCAGCTCCTTTTTGCACCGCCAGAAACAGCTGGCAGCAGTAGAAGCACGTCGCTGCTGCGCAGCTCCATCTGGAGGCCACACAGCAGTGACGTCATTGCTATGCACACCGTCTATTCGGCGCTGTGCAGCGAGGACACCCTTGTCATGTGTGAGGGGCATCTAGAAGCAACACTCCTCACACGTGATGAGGGTGTCCTTTTTGGCCCATCTGTACTGGGCCATTGTTTTTGCAAATTTTGCAAAAAAGAGGGGTCTGGGAAGCACAAAAATAGTCCATGGGGCTGCATGTGGTCCGCAAACCACATTTTGGCCAACCATGACTGAGAGGAAGGTCTTTGAAGCTTGACATAGTGCCAGCAGGACTCAGAGGTTCAGTAGGAGAGCCTTCAAAATAGCTATAAATCAGATTTTGTTGTTCTACAGACTGAGCAGAAAGTCCTAGAAAAGGAAGGTTTAACATTTAGCTGATCAAGCAATTCCAGCTGACAAAAGACAGAAGCTTGAATTGTTTATATGTTAAATCCAGCTCTTCAGTTGATCATGAAAAATGAGAGGCTGGTTTCTGTTCCCAGAATTCATACAGTTGGGAGGACACTACTAAAACAAAGTCTGTATGTCCATGTTTTAACTGTTTAAAGTAATGTATCCAAATGATCTACCTTGTTATGTAACTAAGTCATACATAACTATTCTGCAATTACTTTTATCAACTTTTACTTCTTGCATTCCAATTTTCTGTCTGCCTACCTTTTTTATGTTTCATATCTCTTATTTCTTTCCCCTCAGAGCCCCCATTCATAATACTCTACCACCTTTAATTGACTTGATTTTTTTCATTCTTTATGCTTACCACACTCAGTCATTTTCTCTTCCCATTTAAGCCTGGGCCTTCCCTCCAAAAAACATTAACAACTTTAAATTTCTTCTCAAAACCTCTACCTTTTCTGCCAATCTCTTCCATGCCTCACTCTCCCCCCCCTTTTTTTTTGTTTTCTTTTTTTGTTTGTTTGTTTGTTTGTTTTTTGTTTGTTTGTTTGGTTTGGGTTTTTTTGTTTGTTTGTTTGTTTTGTTGATGTAGAGTTAATCCAAGAGAAGTGATATGAGGCTTGTGGAAGTTTTATA
The DNA here is from genome assembly GCF_019175285.1 of Sceloporus undulatus. Taxonomy (NCBI): domain Eukaryota; kingdom Metazoa; phylum Chordata; class Lepidosauria; order Squamata; family Phrynosomatidae; genus Sceloporus; species Sceloporus undulatus. The sequence continues at coordinate 82,746,407 of NC_056523.1, read as the reverse complement.
CTTCCAATTCAGGTGAAGTTCTGAGGAGATATTAAGGTGACAGAAAAATAATTTTCAGATTTGCTCAACTTTCTTATTCTTCTGTGGACCTGAGTGATTCGTTCCTCATCACTCTTAAGCAGTAGTTCTTAAAGACAGCTTATAAAGCCATGCTGGCTCAGGGAATTCTAGGACTTTTAGTCCAAATAAGTTACTTTTTCAAGCTTTCTTCTTCATGATTCAAAGTCTGCTACAGTGTTCTCTGGATATATTTGCCAGGCACGTCTCCACAGCAGACTTTCATTAGAACTGCCATTTTCCCCAGAAAGAATAAGAAATTGGCATTGTTAGTTTGCAACTGCTTATGCTGATATATCCAGATTTATGCATATTTAATTGGCTAGTGTTTAGCTTGAGCCAAAAGAAAGAGAGAAACTTGAAGCCCATATATGCATGACCATTTGTAGAAGTAGTTTTTGCATTTTGCATTAAAATGACGATCATTTTATAACTACATGTGGAAAAACACACATAAACCTGTATTTAATTCATTATGTTACAACTTGCAATTGATATTAACATATCTATTACTTGGGTTGGGTTGGGTTGGGTTGGGTTTTGTGTGTGTGTGTGTGTATTTGTATTTGTTGTTGTGCGTCTTCAAGTTAATTCCAATGTATGGCAACCCTAATGTGAACTTGTCATAGGGTTTTCTTGAAAAAATTTGTTCAGAGGTTTGCCAAGGCCTTCCCCTGAGGCTGAGAGTATGTGACTTGCCCAAGGTCACCCAGTGAGTTTCATGACCAAGCTGGGAATCAAACTCTGGCCTCCAGAGTCACAGTCCAACACTCAAGCATATATGCATACTATAGTTATACCCATCTTTGTCTAGATGGCATTAAAGAGAATGCTTGGAAACAGGTCCTCAAGGGTATGATGATTTATAGGATCCCCTGGGCCTTCTTCTGCTAGCCTTACCACCATTGGCCAGTAAAAAGAGAATATGCACAACTTCTGCCTATATACAAACTTGAAAAAGGGCAGTTGGAGAAGCACGTGGTGTCTGTTCACTGAACTAAAAATCAATTTTAGGACTCAGTCAAGGCAATTTAGGTGGTGGATGATACCAGTCCCAGTGACTCATCCCTATCACTTTAGTGGTGCTGTTTAGCAGCATTTGTTATATCATATGAACAGTCAGCAGAATGAAGGTATCAACTGCCCAGTAGGTATAAAACAGAAAATTACCCCAGGGGTACAATTTAACCAGGAATGCTTTTACCAAGAAAGTGATTTAACCCCCTTGTCAGCAGTGTGATTCAGAGAAGGGCAAAGCATGTCAGGAATGTATATGGTCCATTAGCAACTTTCCTCTAAAATCCATAACTTCTTTTTAAAAAATAATACAGTAGACTTCCAAAGAACATGATCTAACAGTGTATGAGTTTTTATTTCTGTCCAGCAACCCAGTTGCTTTGGGTAGCTTGGGCAACAGATTTGGGATGTCATTGAAATGCAGCATTACTTTTTTTTTTTTTTTTAAAGTTAGGGCCTGAACAAACAGGCCAAAATAAAGCTGCTTCAGGTCACTTTGGAGGTATGCTGTTTAAATTATGTATGCATCCTAAGAAGCTGGAAGCCACACCAAAGCCACACTTCAGTCCTAAGGACTAGAGTGCAGTTTGGTACAGCTTCTGGCCTCTTAATATGTGTGTGTCATTTAAACAGCCTACCTCCAAAGTGACCCAAAGCACCTTTATTCTGCCTGTCTGTTCGAGGCCTTACTTAACTTGGCATTATCGCTTCCTTATTCCCACGAACAGGCAAATGTGGTATTTTCTGCCAAAATTGTCAAAATAACTTGCCCTGGCTTGGATACTGTGCATGTTGATTGGAGTGTGGATGTCAATTTTTACTCCACATTCTCAAGTACCAAAAATCCTTGGGCCAATCCTTGTTGGCAATTAGATAGCGTGAGATATATAAATTTCATGGATCACCACTGGAGTAATCCTTTGGTCCCACAGGCGGCCAGATTATCTAGGTTTAACATTAGGATAATTTAGTCAGAAGGAAAGATGGAAAGATAATAACGACTGTATAAGTACCAGAAAACAGGCCAGCTCTGACACTCATTCTTTCCCCTAACAACTTGGGTAGTGCCATGAATGGGTGGAGAGAATTCACATATGGTAATGCCAGTGTGGTCAAGTGGTTTGAGCATTGAACTGTGACTCTGGAAACCAGGGTTTGATTCCCTGCTTGGCCATGAAACCTACTCCTACCACAGACACAAAACACAATCAAACAGTGCCATGTTACAGTGACAATTACTGTGCTCCTGGTAGTGAATGCCCTGAAACTGAGAGGTTCCATAGATTCCTGTACAGTCATTTGAATCCAGTTGGTACCATTCACACAGAGATACTGTAAATAATCACAGTTATGATTGACTAATACTGGTCAAAGAAGGATGGGCTGTATAGTGCAATGGCCAAACAGTCCTGGATGAAGCATATTGGACAAACACAACTGTTTTCGTAGGAGGTAAGTTAGAGTCCTGTTTAAGAAGTGTTGCAGAGGAAGGAGTCCTTTGCCAGAAAGGGAAAGGGGGGATTATTAACAAACAGGAGCAAGGGATGAGAAAAGTGCATCCTGGTTGAAGAAGCCAACACCACTGATTTGCAGCATAGAATACTGAGATGGCAATACTGGCTTGGGCTGAACAGAGCTATAATCCATCAGCTTCTGGAGGGCTAACACACACTCCCCACCCTAGCCACACTACACAATTAGTATTTTGATTCCACTTTAACAACTATGGCTGCTTCCTATGGAATCCTGTGGTTTGTAGTTTGGGGGTCATTGAAGCTCTCTGGTAGGAAATTGTAAGTACCAAAAGAAACTACAAAACCCAAGATCTCACAGGCTGCAGCTGTGGCAATTAAAGTACTATAAATGGATAGTGTAAAAGGGTACCTTTGAAGAAAAATCAGGATTTTAAGAAGGTCTATTGAAAATGTTAGTGAGCCCCTGGGAACATTGATCTTCTACATGTAAGTCGTGCTCTGCCAGTGACTTAGGACTGCCATATTTAAGAAGGAAAATGACTCCTGGCATTCTAATGGTTGTGCAGAAGAGAGAATTCATTGGTGTTGATTGTCATTACTAACTCACAGACCTTCCCCAAATGTGTAAAGACAGTATGGGCTCTGTAGACTGCATAGATATCTTTCTGCTTGGAGTCCAAAGGGAAGTGTACTCTCATGTTATATCCACACTCCAGAATTATAACAGTTTGACATTACTTAACTGCCATGATTCCTTCCTATGACATCCTGGGATTAGTAGTTTATGAGGTAATTAGTCTTCTATCAGAGAGCCAAACTATAAGTCTCAGGGTTCTGTAGGATGGATCCTTAACACTCATAACAGTGTTAAACAGCTATAATTCTGTAGTGTGGCTATATCTTTCTTGCCTTTTCAATAGACAATAATCACTTTCTCAGTTACAAGCAAAATGAAATTGTGGGGGAACACATAGGCATATCATTGTTATTTTGTTTATATCTTGCCATGAAAACATACATGATTAAAAAGTTTTCAGTAAAAGGCTTGCAACCTTGTAAAAACAGTTCCACATCATCCTATTGAATAGATAACATTGTGAACTGGACCCTCAGTATGGTTGGAATAAAGAACAGAGGCGAGACTCCATTGTAGCCTGCTTTTGTGATGGAGATTATGTAAACAAAAGAGAGTAAAAGATGAAAGTCAATGATTGCTTTGCAAGTGTGAGAGAAAAAAAATTGTGCAGACTACATGCATGGTTAGGTACTGAGATTAGCTTGCTTTAATGACTCCCTCTTACAGCAAGCTGTGTGTGTATGCAGAGCACAGAGGTCATTTGAAGAGCAAAAGTGTTGCTACCTATTTCATTTTTCAGGATGCCTCTAAGCATTTGCAACTAAGAATAATTTGGGGGGGGGGGCTGTAGGGAAGCAAATAAAAAATCCCCCCACTGCTGATAAACACACCTTTCTGCACAGTGCCACTTTCATAAAAGCTTGTAACTGGGATATAAAATTTAGCCCCTGGGAATTTACCTAGCCCCTTCTAAAGCTACACTCACTGGCTTTCAGGCTTTACCAATGCCCAGAGGAGAAAAAGCAAGGAGCAGAATAGACTGGCATTTCCTGTTTCTATGTTTGCTTTCTGACATTCAGCAAGGAATGTGTACATGTCCGGCTGCCCACCCTCCCAATGGTGGCACATGTCAGTGCACTAAGGAAGCTTTTGGGTTATCTCTGCATCAGACAGGCACTGAAGGTTTCTATATGTTCCACAATATAGGAGGCTGGCAGGAGGTAAAAATCTTGTTTATTTTCTGCATTCAGTTTATAATCTGGATTTGTTTTTTGGATTTCAAACATGATCAACTTTTTGCTTTTGAAATTCAAAAATAATCCTCAAAGCCCTAGTTTTTAACTCTTACTGGTGGATGTTAAAGCACCAATTGCAAGATTCAACATTTTTACCACATTTCAAAGAAAAAGTGCGGGGGGGGGGGGGGAACACCAAATCCAAAAGTACACATAATTGGAAATGTTGCAGGGGGAATAGAATTACAATATGTATTAGAATGCAAGCAAATTTGAATTAGAAGAATTGGCTTGAGATCCTTCCCCTCTTTAATTCACTGATTAAAAGCAAGTCAGTTAATGAGAACCTTTAATGAATTGACAGCACTGCTCTTTTTTATGAACAAGTTTTTTATCATTCTGTCCCTTTGTTTCTCAACTTTTGACACCTTCGGTTCCCAACAGAGCTGAGAGTATAAATAGAGGAGACACTAAACTACCATTGGAATGGGGGCCATGTAAATACTTTTGGTGAATACAGAGTAATACTTTTTTCCCAGCTGTTTTAAAATGCTCTGTAAATCTTAGTGTTGTCTAAGTAGACCAGACTGTCTTAATAATGATTGTCTAGTGTGAACATAATGTCTTTCTACTGTTCCATTTAACCACTAGAGATAAGCTACAGATAACCTTCCAAAATGCTTATATACCCTTGGCAAAAAGAAAAAGAAAAAAAGGAAGGAAAGCAAGGAAGCAAGCATCCTCCATCTGTTGCTATTTACCCCAGCAAAGCAAGGGAGATATTGGGAAAGAAAACACTTGCAGTTCACTCTTTATTAACTCTTTAACTTGAATGATTTGAGTAAGTAAAGTTGTCTCATTAATATTGTATATGTCATATATTTCCAGATTTTAGATCTGGAAGTAAAAGTGTCCTGCACTGCAGAAGGAGGCATGTCTTGAGAGGAAAGAATATGACAAATTACAAAACCCACACAAGAGCAATATCTTTATTGGCAAACCAAATTGCAGAAATACATTATGCAAGCTTCCAAAGTTTCACTGGCTTCTTCATCAGGCAAAGGATTTAAAAAGCATACCAGAGATGAGAGGTAACAGTGTCATAGGCCTACATTTTCCAAGCAGTAGTCTTTTGCAACATAAAAAGGAGGAAGGGGAGGGGATAAAAAGAAATGTGGCAGCACCTTTAAGACTAACTGTTTTTTATTTTAGCATTAGCTTTCATGGATATAAACTCACTTCTTCAGATGCAGTACCAAGCGGTATTAAGGCCTCAGATATAAAGCATATTTGTACAGTTGTAGGAGTGGGATATAATGTAATTGGATGCAGAAATATGCAAACCACCTCTCTTGCCCTAAATTTTCAAAGGGCTGGATGAGGTGATATATGCGTTTCAGATCTTTACAGTGTCAGTTAGTGTTGATGTGTGAAAACCGTATGTTTGCTTACCAGATGTCAGTTTCTTTGGGTTCAAAACTGACTCCGAGAAGATTCCTTTTGTTATATGTGCAGTAGCAAGGACTCTTGTATTAATATATGTAGTGTGCCATGAAGCCATTTTGATCTTTGCTAATGGTATGGAATTAATGAATCTAATTCAATTCAGCTGTTTCTCTTTCTAGTCTTCCTTCATCATTTCTTTGTTCGAGGACCGTGGCTTGTAAATCCCTTACTATGGCAGGTTACAGACTGCCCATTTGGGGCAGACTGTACCCGCCCCTTTCCCCGGTGTATCGGGGCCTCAGCAGATAGAACGGCAGCCACTGAGGCCCCAATCCGCCGCTTTTCAGGCTGCGGGGAAGCGGCAAAATGCCGCTTCCCTGCAGCCTGAAAAGGGGTGTCCTTGGGGTTTCAAGCCCCAAGGACACCCCGCGGCAGCGGGGAGGAGGAGAAAGGGGCCGCTTGGCCCCATTCTCCCTTGCTTCGCTGGGCGCAGCTGTCTGAAGGCTGCGCCCAGTGACGCAAAACGGCGCTGCAAACCAGGAAGGAGCTCCGAAATGGAGCTCCTTCCTGGTCCGTGCTAAGGGCGCACTAGGCACCCTGGCGCAGAGCGAGGACGTCACGTCCGCGCCGCCCCGTATAGAGGCAGCGTGGCCGTGACGTCCTCATGGCGGCGGCCGTCTGGAATGGCCGCCGTCATTTTTTATGCGCAGAGTGCGTATTAGGGTTAGGAAGGTGCGGAAGCACCGCACTTCCCTAACCCTAGTACACGCTCCGCGCGTACTTTAATGGCGGTGTGTAACCCGCCTGAATGTCCAGGAAGGCTGAAATGTTCTGCTATTTCTAATGTCAGATTAGTATCCATTAGCCCTCTTGTATATATACTGTCGTGTTTATACAGTGTAGAATGTAGAGAGGCATTGCTGGCATAGGGTGGCATATATAATAAAATAATAAATAATAAAATTTTTATTTTTATACCGCCCTTCCAAAGATCAGGGCGGTTAACAACACAATAAAACAATGCATCATACAAATATACATAGCGGATTAAAAGCAGATACAACAAACAGAATAAAAGCCCCGTTAGCCAATCCTCTTGCCAATAAAAGAGGAAGGGAGGTCTACTGGACTTTAATCGGGGAATGCAGCCTGAAATAGAAGGGTTTTTAAATCCCTTCTAAATTGGGCCAGGGAGGTGGCCGAGCGGAGCTCTGTGGGCAGCGTATTCCAAAGGGCCGGGGCGGCGATGGAAAATGACTTCCTCGTAGTAGAGGTAAGCCTGGCCCCTGGCACCCTAAGTAGTTGCTGCCCAGATGTTCTGAGGGTGCGGGACGGAATGTACGGGGAGAGGTGGTCCTTCAGTTATCCTGGGCCCAAGCCATTTAGGGCTTTATAGGTCATCACCAACACCTTATATTGTGCCCGGAAGGGAATAGGCAGCCAATGCAGATCTTTTAGCACTGGTGTAATATGGCTGGCCCTGGAAGTACCAGTGACCAGCCTGGCTGCCATATTCTGTACCATTTGTAGCTTCCGGGTTTGGTATAAGGGTTGCCCCATGTAGAGTGCATTGCAGAAATCCAATCTCGAGGTTACCAGAGCGTGTACCACGGTTTCAAGGTCCCTCTGGGCCAGGCATGGGCGCAGCTGGCGAATAAGCCGAAGCTGATAACAGGTGTTCTTGACCGTCGCATTCACCTGAGCAGTCAGGTGAAGCGACGAGTCAAGAAGCACCCCCAGACTGCGCACAGAGTCCTTCACAGGAAGCGTGACCCCATTCAGGACAGGTGGAACTACCGCCATTCCTGGACCAGCGGAACCTATCACAAGTACCTCCGTTTTCTCTGGATTCAGCTTGAGTCGGTTTTCCCTCATCCAGCCCATTACTGACTCCAGGCATGCCACGAGAGGAGAGACGCCATCCTCAGTCACTGCATCAGTCGGAGACATAGAGAAAATTATTTGGGTGTCATCAGCGTACTGATAACCCCGCGCCCCATGTCTCCGGATGATCTCTCCCAGCGGTTTCATGTAAATGTTAAATAGCATGGGAGACAGAATGGCTCCTTGAGGGACCCCAGTTTTAAGGGTCCTCTCATCGGAGCACACGTCTCCCAGCTGCACCATCTGGGACCTCCCAGAGAGGTAGGACCGGAACCACTGGAGCGCAGTGCCCCCGATTCCCACCTCTGCCAGGCGCCCCAGAAGGATACCATGGTCTATGGTATCGAAAGCCGCTGAGATGTCCAAGAGCACCAACAGGGACACGCTTCCCGCATCGATGCCCAGACGGAGATCATCGACCAAGGCAACCATGGCCGTCTCAACCCCGTAACCCGCCCGGAAGCCAGTTTGAAATGGGTCCAGATAATCCGTTTCATCCAAGACCGCCTGAAGCTGGATTGCAACCACCCTCTCAATCACCTTCCCCAAAAATGGCAGCAGTGAAACTGGCCGATAATTATTATGTACCAGGGGGTCGAGGGAGGGCTTTTTTAATAAAGGTTTAACAATGGCCAATTTTAAAGCAGATGGAAATTGCCCTTCCCTCAAGGATGTATTAATAATCCGGCGTAACAATAAAGTTACCGCCGGTCCCCCCTGGGCCGCTAACCATGAGGGACAGGGATCGAGAGAGCAGGTCGTCTTCCGAACACTTCCGAGGATCTTGTGCACATCATCGGTACTTACCAACTCAAACCGATATATCACATTGGAGGAAGAGCAAGTAAATGCACCTCTGAGGTGTGTGATGTTATTGGCCGCTGCAATATAGTAGATGTGGAAACAATCATAGTAGATGTGGGAACAAAGTTGGCATCTGGGTTTGTGCAGTGTTTTCTCATTTACCATCCATGTTATGTATCTTGTTGTCAGTGAGTAGTTGCTTAAGATTTGGAGGTAGTCTATAGGGCAATAAAAGTCTGCCTCTCAGAGCTTGTAAGAGGATTTTGGTATTCTCCAGAATTGGTTGTAGCTCATTGATGATTGCATGTGAGTGGTCTCAGCTGAAGACTGTAGGTGACCACTAGGTGTTTTCTGTCATTTTGTGGTTTTGGTCTGTGTTTCCTGTGTACTAATCTTGTCTTGTTGATTTGTTTCTTCACCTCCTTGGGAAGGTATTGTTGTGTGAGAAATGCCTGTTGTAAATTCAAGAGTTTTTTTGAGTTTCTGCTTTATGGTCTGAGTGGAAACTAGAGGCATATAAGTGAGTATAGCAATCAGGGGTTTTTCAATAGAGTGTAGTGCTTAGGAGTCCTTTGTGCAGTTGAACAGTTGTTTCAAGAAAGTGGATTTGTTGTGTGGATTTTTTTCAAGTGCATGTTGATGGTAGTAGGGATGGCATCTAATAACATTTGGTCACATGGAACGCAATCACTTGATAAGTTCCAGCAGGATGTCAACAACGTCTACCATCAGACTGAGCCTGGAACATTCCACACAACAAATTCACTTTCACTTAAAGTTCCCCTTATTGTAGCTGCATGGCCATTGTGGCTGCCCCTAAATGTGAAGATACCGAATTTTGCTGCAGCAGGGGAAACTTTAACAAGAGGGAGGTAATGGACTGGGACTTAATTCTTTGAGGTGTGTACCTCCAACAAAGGTAAAACACTTTCATTTGGATTGCATTTGGCAAATTGTACCTATTCAGCACCTAAAAGTTTTTCACGATGTAACAGTACAGGGACATCTTGAGAAATTCAGTGTTCTTTGCCTTGGAAAGTGGCCGTTAGCTTCACAGAAGAAAGGAGCAGCCTGGATCTCAATGGAAGTTACTTTTCTGTTGCATATGCAGTAAAAATTTTATTACCTGTCTTTTATTGCCCTTTGTCCCAGATCTCCACATGGCCAAGAAGAAGAATGGCCTTTGCTTGCATTTGTAGCCCTCTAGATTATATTAACTAACAACAGAAGTAGCATCTAAGACAAAATATAGGCCTGTGACACTAACATCACCACTTTTCTTCCCTTGTATGGGATTTATTTATTTATTTATTTAGAATATTTATACCCTGTTCTTCAACCACAAAGTCTCTCAGACCAAAATTGCTAATATGACAGTTTCCCGCCCTCAAGTTTACAATCTAGAAAGACATTACACAAAAGGAGAAGGAAATGGCAGTGGAGAAGGGGATCAGGTCCAGCAGATACTGCCAGTTCTTCTCACCCTCTAAGGCCAGGGTGATAGGAGTTGGAATGGAGGGAGAGCCTTTAATCTTCCTCTAGGCCTAGGCATGGTGAACTGTGTATGCCTCTCCTTCCAAGGCCAGGATGGTAGCAATTAAAATGGAACGAGGGCCTTTCAGCTTCAGCTTTCAACTTCCTCTGGGGTTTTTTTCCTAAGTTTTAACATCTTTACCAGATGAGTGACACTTTGAAGGGTTGCAGGATGCAGTTTCTGCATTTTGGATGGCTAATAATGGTATTGCTCTTTTGCAGATTTTGTATTTTGATGTGTTTTGCTACATAGCCAAGATGGCCAACCTAAATGTTTCCTGGAGAGAAGAGAGTTGCACTGAAAGATCTTTGACCAAAGCAGATTTTTTTGCTTTACATTTCTGTGAGACAATCTTGAACTTTCAGTTCTTCTTTCTCAAAGGAACTTGAAAGGAATTACCTCAAGCAGCAGCTAAAGAAGTTGTCATTTAGTAAAAATGTCTTGCCTTTTCAGATATGAGCAGGATGTGATTACAGCAAGTTCAGATTTGTCCATTCACAGCAAGATGAATGTAACTTAGGGCCTGGACAGACAGCAAAATTAAGCTGATTCGGGTCACTTTGGAGGTATGCTGTTTTAATGACACACACATTTTAAGAGGCCAGAAGCTGCACTCCAGTCCTTAGGACTGGAGCATGGCTTTGGCGAGGCTTCCGACCTCTTAGAACGCATGCATCATTTAAACAGCATACCTCCAAAGAGACCCAAAGCAGCTTGCTTTTGGCCTGTCTGTTTAGGCCCTTGGTTCTGTTTTGTCCACAAGGTCTCACTCCTCTCCTTTTCAAGCCAGTCAGTTCCATAGCATATCAAACCCTGGCTAAGATTTGCAGGTAAACAGGTGCCACAATTTATTAGCATTGAGGTATCAGAGTTTTAGATAATACTTCAATAAATTCTGTTGAGTCACTAGTTACAGAACTGGTGGCTCTAAGCAGAGTTGCATGGATTGCAAAATGTTGTTAACTGCAGTCAAGTCACCTTTGTCTTATGGGAACCCCATAAATGAGAGACCTATAAGTCACCCTCCATCATGAACAGCCCTGCTCAAGTTTTGGGAACTCAGGGCTGTGTCTTCCTTGATTGTGTTTATCCAACTGGAACATTATCTTCCTTTTTTCTTACTGCTCTCTACCTCTACATTATTGTCATTTCTAGTGAGTCATGTCTTTTCATGATGTGGCCAAAGCATGACTGTCTCAGTTTAGTCATCTTGGCTTTTAGTGAGAGTTCAGTCTTGATTTGTTCTAGGACCCATTGATTTTTCTTTTTAGCAGTCCACAGTATCTGTAGAACTCTTCTCCAGCACATTTCAAATGAGGATTTTCGCATTTCAGTTTAGCTATTTTCTTCCTATTAGATCACTGTCAACTTTCACAACCATACAAAGAAATGGGGAACAGAATGGCAGAGATTATCCTAACTTTAGTATTCAGTGATTTGTCTTGACACTTTAGGATTTTGTCCAGTTCCTTCATAGTTGCCCTTTCAAGTCCTAGTCTTCTGATTTTTTTGACTGCAGTCTCCATTCTGATTAAAGATTGAACCAAGGTATGCACAATCATGCTACATTGGAAATCTAAAGTCTTACCTGAAATGCTGAGGTTTATTGCATGGGGGAAAAAACGTTCCCCGGTGCATTCTAACGAGCACAAGCGCGGGCACGCACAGAGTGTGATGGGAACCCGATGGGTCCCAGAACGCTAGTTTACTGCACGGCAGAACGCCGCCGTCGCCGCCGGGCATTCCCATCAGGTTCCCAATGTGTTCCAGGGGGCGCCATTCTGGGAACGCTTTTGAAACTGTTCCCAGAAATGGCGCCCTCTAGAACACATTGGGAACCCGATGGGAATGCCTGGTGGCGACGGCGGCATTCCGCTGTGTGATAAACTAGCGTTCTGGGACCCATCGGGTTCCCATCACGCTCTGTGCGCGCCCGCGCTCGTGCTCATTAGAATGCATCGGGGAACGTTTTTTCCCTATGCGATAACCTTCAGACTCTGGAGGAGACAGTGTCATGAAAAGATACAATAACAACCAAAAGCCATATAACAGCAATATCTTTATTGAGCCAACAAAGGCCCCATTCACACTTACGTTTTTGTGATGAGTAGATCCAGGGAGATTTGATGATGCAATACTGAATCCAGGTTCCCACTGTGTTTACCCCGAGCGAATCTTTCTGTGTCAATTAAACCCTGATGAAGTTCACATTATCATTTGTATTGATTTAAAATGGAGCCATCATTTTGCTCCTTCTTGGGATTTTTTTACACTATCAATCAAATGATGCACATCTACATCACACTGTTTGGCCAAACCACTACCCTCCATCAGCCTCAGAGGATAGTGATGGCAAGCCCCTCAGAACAACCCTTAGCAAGAAGCCCTGGGATAGGTTAACCTTGGGGGGAGTCACACTCTCTCAGCCATATAATAATACAATATCTCAGTAATATAATATGTGTTCAAGAGCTTTAGTTAGCACCAACATGAGAGCAGAGTCTGTTGTGCTTTCAAAAAGTCCCCTGCCATGGCTGGATGGAGCGATCCACCCAAGGCAGAGAGGAGGTGGCCCCCACAGGTCTAAAGAAAACCCTGCCATGGCTGGATGGAGCGATAAAAAAGAGAGGATGGGGAGCCCCACGGGTCTCAAAAAGACCCCTGCCATGGCTGGATGGAGCGATCCACCCAAGGCAGAGGGGGGGGGGCCCATGGGTCCCAAAAAGATCTTTGCCATGGCTGGATTGAGTGATCTACCCAAGGCAGAGAGGAGGGGGTCCCCACAGGTTCCAAAAAGACCCCGATCTCTCAGCCCTGGAGGAGCTCTCAGCCCCAAAGGAAGGCTATGCCATGGCCAAAACAAAAATGAAGAGGAGGAGGAGGTGGCGAGGGACTATCGGGGTCCTGAATGGGAGGAGGAGGAGGAAGAAGATGAGAGGAAGGCAAGGCAGGGCACAGCATGTTGAATATTTTTTTAAAATAACATTAATCATAGAATTGATAGAATGGTTTAGGAACTACTTGCCTTACCTTGCTAAAACATTCTATCGATTCTGTGATTAATGTTATTTTTTTTTTTAAAGGCACCCATAGGTCATAATAAATAAAAAGACAGCACTGGAAGGGGGGGAGGGAATCTCCCAAAAATCAGAGGAGGGATGGTAAACACCCCTCTGTCATTTGTCCCTCCCCTCCAGAATGAATCAATTCTGATCTGTCGTTCCCACTCATGGAACTCACTTCAGAATCGATTCTTCTGGGAAAAAAAACCTCTTTCCAACTACTTTCTGGAAACACTGTTGTTTTTTTCCTTTGCCCCACTTCCTCATGACAGGATTCAATCGTGATAGGAAGCGGTTTCAAATGGAAACGAGGGTCATTTAATCCAATTAGTAATTTGATTCTTTTTATAGTGGGAAGAAGGCCAAAGAGTCATAAAGTGCAGGAAATAATAATTTAACTCCATTAGCATCAGAAAAAGCAATGAGGTCAAGGCTGTTTCTATCCTGTGTGCCGCTGCCCACCCCTTCCTTAGGCAGAAAACATTATATTCCTCAAAAAGTATCTGTAATGTTGCATCTGAAAAACCTTTTGGTGTTGTGTTGGTAAAATCTACCAATTAGTCCACCATCATCACCCCTAAAAGATTTTACCTTTGTAGGGGTAGCAACCTCAGAGAGAGTCCCTTGGCTCCCTCTTCTTTAGGATTCCTCTACTGTGGCTAAAATGCAGTATCCTCAAATCCAGAAAATATATCCAGGGGTAGCCATGCTGGCAAATAAGGAACTAAGTTGATATTAATATACTAAGCATCTGAAAAAATTCATCCCCGAATAAATATCCTGTGGGCCTCCCTCCTCTTTCGTGGCCAAGAGGTTGGGCTACGGGGCTTTTTACTGTTGGTTTTTTTTAATGTGTATTTTTATCATTGATTTTATTTTTTATTTATTTATTTATTTATCCCTTTTGACAGTGGAGGAGAACCTCTGGCCTATGAGCCTTGCCTGAATCCTCTCCTCACCGTTGAGAAAGGGAGTTTCCATTGCTACCAGGAAACATATTCAGGGGTAGTGGTATTGGCCATGCAGCAAAATACTCTACAACAAAATACAAAATCCATAAAATCATATTGTTTCCAGTCACTGATCAGAGATAATGGGACCTCCTGTTTCTGCTTTCATCCAGTTGTTTGAAGAGCTCTTCGAAGTACCAGCTAAGAGTGTTTCATCTTGCATTTCCAGCTCTCGGCTGTTTGGTCCACTATCTCTCTGTGTGTGAATATAGGAAAGGGAACAGGGTAACAAAGCTTGGTTTACAGCTAGGGTTGCCATAAGCCAGGACCTCCAAACCGGGACAAATGGAGGACAAATGGAGGACAACATTTTCAAATGGAGGACACAGTTTTAATAAATGGAGGTCACACGAAAAAAATTGATGATTTTTTTAAAAATGTTAATATAAATGCATGTTTCTTAGGCATGATCAAAATGGAGGACATTTTGAAATTTGACAGAAGAGGACATGTCCTGGAAAAGGAGGAGGATGCCTGGTCACCTTGTCTCTGGTCCAAAATACACTGCAGAAATAAAACATAGCTGGACTGAAATGCCCAGAGTTCCTCACCAAAGCTGCATCCACACTGAGGAAAGAATCCAGTTCGAGAGTGACTTAACTGTCCAGGTATAGTGCTGGGGAATGCTGGGAATTGTAGTACACTGTGGCCCCAGAGCTATCTCTGACAGGGAGTCCCATAACCCTCCAAACGTAGTTGAACTGCAGTGCCCAGAATTCCTCACCAGGTGCATCCACACTGAGGAAATGGTCCAGTTTGAGACTGCTCAGTGCTGGGGAATCCTGGGAATTGTAGTCTATTGTGGTCTCAGAGCCATCACTGACAGAGAAGTCTCAATGTCTCCCAAACACTAGCATTCTCAGGATTCCCTAGCATTGAGTTAAAGCAGTCTCAAAGTGGGTTATTACTCCTGCAGTGTGTGAGAGAGATAGAAAGGCTAGGGACTGGATTCATTCATTAACTCACAAAAGGAGGATATCTGTGTCCAAAACACACTGCTTTGACTGTCATGGCTCAGTGCTATGGAATCCTGGGAATTGTAGTTTATTGTGGCACCAGAGCTCTCTGACAGAGAAGGGCAAATGCCTCACAGACACCAGAATTCCAGAGCATTGAGCCCTGGCAGTCAAAGTTAGAAAAAATACACAGGGGCAAAATAAATATTGAAAATGGCCACGCACCTCCTCCTCCTCCTCTTCCTCATCATCCTCTCCTCGGTGCCAAAGGAAATGGCCCTCTCCCCCCTGCTGCCTTGGGGACCAAACAGAGGAGGAGCTCCTCTTCCTGAGTCTGGCAACCTCCTGTTGCCAACAAGCCTTGAAGATAATTCCCCAAACGTTTGGCCAAAACTCACCAAATCCCCCCCATATCTCACCAAATATTCAGTCAAAATCCCTGAAAAGTCCCTGTAATGTTAATATGGCAATAAAACGTAGCCCTAATTGAATAAAAAATAATTGGAACTTATTTCAACTCTCAAAATTACCATTAAAACCAACCACCAAAATCACACCAAAGGCTCTGAAAAGTACCCATTTTGGTGTGAAAGTCACCAGATTAGCAACACTGCACAGGAGTCAAGGAGGAAACCATGCAGGGATGCCCCCTAGTGGTGAAAAACCAGGAATGTCCCACCGGCAGGTGGGTTATGGCAACCCTATTTACAGCCCAAGTGCTAGATCATGGAATCATAGGACTTTTTCATTTTTTCCATCCCGAAAGAAGAAGAAAGTGGGACCAATTTGAAAATGCACGAAATTATGTAGTAACTCATCACTCGCAAAGACAACGCAGTGTCCATCCCAAAGAGAAAGTAGCGTGAATGTGAATGCATTCATCACATGAGCCCATCAGCTTCTTCATTGCGAATTAGCGTGTTTGCGCCTATGCAAAGAGGACAGGATTGCATCTGGAAGCCAGCCAAAAAGACCAATCACACACACACCCTTCCTCCTCCTCCTCCTGTTTGGAAACATTTCCTGTCAGCACATTAAACTGAGTTTTTATATTGTTGTTGTGTGCCTTCAAGTCATTTCAGACTTATGCCAGACCCTATCATGGGGTTTTCTGGGCAAGATTTCTTCAGGGGGGTTGCCTTTACCCCCCCCCTTCAATCTTTCTTCCAAAACTTTGCTCTTGGCAGCCAGGCAGTACAGGAAAGAAAAGCGCAACAACAAAGGATCGTGGGAATTGTAGTCTGTTTCTAACAAGGGGAATCCTATGGCCAAACTAGAGGTGCATTTCATACTAATGCAAATTCGAATTGACTTTGAATTCGCTGTGGGAAAGGATTTATAAATTCAATAGTTTTCTGAATGCAGCTATTTCTGGGATGACCCATGATTGTATTTGGATTGCCTTCCGATTGTGTTCAGCATCATTTGATATTCTTTTGCGAAATTATGTGAAATGCCATGGATGACTCTGGATTGACCCTGGGTTAACCTTCCAATTTTTCCCGTGTGAAAAAGTACATAATTAATAATAATAATAATAATAATAATAATAATATAATTAAATAAAATAATAATAAAGTTTTTATTTATATAGCGCACCTTCCATAGATCAGGGCGGTTTACATAAAATTACAGTACGCGTACAATAGTTAATAACATAGAGTTGGAAGAGACCACAAGGGCCATCCAGTCCAACCCCTTGCCATGCAGGAACTCACAATCACAAAGAAGGAACAATCATGGCATGGTATATGGTGATCAGACAAACATATGGTCTTCCTGCCTTCTTTCAAAAGAGGAAACAGGAAACCTTGACTGTTTATTTCCTGTCTTGGTACAATAAAAGGATCAAAATTGTTTAATGGAGAAACCTGTGCTCAGGCTAGCATGGAGTTTCATTGCTGGTGCCAGTGGCAGTTTCTCTGTGGATGCAAAGAGAAGCATCAAGACAGCAGTTTTCTTTGGGAGGAAGAAAATTATAAGCATCTGTTATTTACTACTTCTTTTTTGAAGAACATAAATGCTCAGCTTTGTTGGGCCTTCACTCTGAAGCCTGCTGTTTTCCTTGTGAGTTGCTGAGCTGCCCACCTCTTCTTACAGCCAATACACAATCTGCCGTCATGCTCTCTAATCGATGGTTTACGGGCTTTGCTTAAGTGACAACCCCCAAGTTGCGAGCTGAGGAGATCATCTAGATGCAGATTATTGTGTTTATTCTCTGCTACCTTTGTGCCTCTTTGTTGTTTTTGTTTAAGAGGCAGAGTTACGCATTTTAAACAGTCATCTCCCTAAACCCAATTACCTCCAGAAGGCAACCTGATAAAAAGCTGCATAAGTGTCTGTGTGAAAATCTCCTTGTGCAGCAGATGGGGGAAAACCAAAGCAACAAAAGCCTCTGAAAATTGAGTTAACCAGCTTTAATCCTTTTGAAAGATGCGGCACTTTGATCATTATTTCCTGCAGAGGTCGGCAAGGGAAGGGAGGAAGAGAAATAAATATATGCCCTGCACTAATGGGTTCGGACTGACCTCTAAGATTTCCAGTTCCCTAAGCTTTAATTATTTTCCATTTTACACCACTTCCCACACCCATCTCATGGAAAACTGGCTGCAGAGATTAAATGTGTATCCAGTAGTCTACTCTTACCTGGTGCCTTCCCACCATGTTGGAACATGACCACTACCATAGTCTATGAGGGGAGATGATGGTGTTGTAGTCCAGCACTACTTCAGGTTGGGGGAAACTGCTGCACAGTTCTGAAGAATATTTTTGGGGATTTGAGAAGTGCAGAAAGGCATTGATGACTGAGAGTAGCTTTCAAACATTACCAATTGCCTGGGTGTGGTGGAGATACAGACAGCAGCTTCAGAGTACTCTTTTGCATCATTTAGATGCTCTCAGTGTGGTCCCAGACCACACTTTCTGGAAGGGAAAGGAAGACAGAAGAAAGAGAAGGGGTTACACATTACAATAGCACCCTTCAGTATCAGTGGTGTCAAATATAGGTTATAGACTCATAAATGCAGGGGGCAGATGCAGACTGCATGTCACCTGCATTTGTTCATCAGCATAGAGCCAGAGAAGGTGGGATCATGCTCACATTTTTTTTTCAGACTTCCAAGACCATCTAAATTCCATGACAATGCTAGAGGCCATCCCCCATCTCCCCGCAGCTCCTGCCTAAACTTAACTGTCCAGAATGATTGGCAGCCTCCCTCCTACCAGCTTGAAAGGAACTGTTCATGACTTTGCACTTAATTTTGGAGGCATAGTGGGAGTCAGGAACAGGAACACAACCTTTGGAGATTATGGCAAGGGAGCAGGGTGTTTAACTGGGTGGCCAAAATGGAATGACTCCTGTTTATCCAGCTACCCCTCTGGATTTTGACCCTTCACCACCCACTTTCCAAACACTTTCAAGCACAATATCATACCACAAGAACTATAAACTTGCTATAAAAAGAAGAAGGTTTGGCATCCAATAGAATATTCTGTCTTCCTATACACACACTTGTCCCTGATTATGGTCACAGTGGAAGAGTTTATCTGTCTGCCCACTCCTAGTGCTAACAATGTAACACTATTGAAAAAGAGAATAATGTCAGGGCTTTCTATAAGGAGGAAAGTGGTAAGAAGGTGACAGGAACTTTTTTGTAGGGGGCATTCTTCATGACAAAAAAAGAAAATGAAGGAGGAAGCGAGGTCAAAGGACTAACAGCACAGACCTTATGTTTGGGAAAAGCCAAGCAAGAGTGACTCACTGTAGTTGGTGAGAAAGCCTAAAGAGACAGATAAGGTGGCATAGTGGCTAATTAAACATGGAACATGACAGATACATGAACAAATAATGGCCTCAAGCAGAGTCTCAATGCCATGGATGCAGAAACCAAATAAATAATACACTCAAGTAGCATGCAAGTAAGATATTGATGTGAAATACAGCTATAAAGGCAGCTGAGCCAGAAATGTATAAGCTAGGGGATACACTCTTGATAATATTTGTAATGGTCCTAGTCAACTCTTGAAATGGCTGTCATCACAGTTGCAGCATTTTCTGTGAGGGACCATTTCATGCTTATTTTTATATGTAATACTTATCCTTCTTTGGCATACTTTACCCCATTTGAAGCAATGTCAGTGGTAGTCGGTATGGCATTGTGATTTGAGTGTGAGATGAGGACTTCAGGAGGCCAGGGTTTCATCTATCCTCTTCCATGGAAACCACTAGATGACTTTAGGCAAATCACACACTCTCATAGAAGGGCAAAGGCAAACCCACACTGAACAAATGTCATAAATAGGGTTATCAGAAATTAGAGTCAGCTTTAAGGTACATAAGAAAAATAACTAGGACAAACAAATCTTTCCTTTTGTCATAACTTGATTGTCTCCCACAGAAACACATGCACGCACACATACACGCACACACACAAACACACTAATGTGTGGCCTATTTATTGATAAATTCTAAACAGCCTTAACTCTCTTGAGCAATGGACCCAATAAATAGTGGGGACAGCCAATGTATACTAAATTGGATTTTAAATACAGGAGATTTTAATCCAAAATTAGGCTATCCATCTGGGCTGATGGAAGAGGACCTCCCTGCTTCTCCCACTCCACAACAACTTCCCCCAAAAAATGCTATGCAGAAGATCAGAGACCCCAGCAAATGGAGTTGTGGAAGAAGGGGGTACCTGGAAATGGGAGGGAAGGCATCTTTTGTGAGTAGAGCCTTTCCGGAAGCAGAAAGCAGATTTTGGATCAGCCCAAAATATTTGTAAAGAAATACAGAATTTGTCAGATAGAAGAGCTGAGGGCCAGTTCTACCATTCAGTGGAGTGAGGTGGTTGGGCAGCAAATTCTGGGTTTCAGGAAAGGGCATTAAATGGTTAGTAATTTTTTTTATTTGTTTATTTTTATTTTTTTGGTAATCATTTTACATGGGCATTGACAGGTGAAATGTGACACTGTTGGTGCTCTTGAACCTCTCAGCAGCCTTCAATACCATCAACCATGATATCTTTCTGGAACATCTGAGGAAATTAGGAATGGGGGGCACTGCGCTCCAGTGGCACTGTTCCTATCGCTCATGCAGATTCCAGATGGTGATGCTGAGAGACAGTTACTCCTCTAAAAAGGAGTTAAAATCTGATGTCCCTCAGGGTCCATTCTGTCTCCAATGCTATTTCACATTTACATGAAGCCACTGGGTGAGATCATCCGGAGATATGTGGGGAGGGGGATGTTATCAGTACGCTCATGACACTCAAATATGTTTCTCCATGTCTCTGACTGCTACAGTGACGTAAGAAAGGCATCTCTCCTCTGAATGAATGTCTTGGGTCGATAATGGACTGGATGAAGAAAAACAAATTCAAACTGAATCCAGGGAAAACTCACTATAGGAACCCCAAATTCAGGGATAGAAATTTGTAAACCAGTCCTGGACAAGTTCACACTTCCCCTAAAGGATCGTTTTCGCAGCTTAAGAATGATCCTGGACTTGTCTCTTCAGTTGCCATCCCAAACATAGGCAACGGCCAGGAGTACTTGCTACTAACTTCAGTTGATACGCCAGCTGCAACCCTACCTGGATCAGGGGGACCTAGAAACAGTGATACATGCATTGGTAACCTCTCGTTTTGATATATGCAATGGGCTCTACATGGGGTTACCCTTGTGCCAAGTTCGGGAAGCTACAATTAGTCCAAAATATGGTAGCCAGACTGGTCACCGGTAAATCTAGTTTTGACCATATTACACTAGTTTTGAAATCTCTTCACTGGCTGCCAATTAGCTTCCAGGCTCAGTACAAGTTGTTGGTTATTACCTTTAAAGCCCTATATGCAGGGGTCAGCAAACCACGGCCCGTGGGCCACATCCGGCCCGCCAAGGCCTTGGGACCGGCCCCTGCCTGGTCCTGCCGCCGCCCCCGCCGCAGCTGGGTTGACCGTGCTGTGCGGCCTGGGCAGAGGGGGCGAAAAGGGAGGCCGCGCGCCGCCCTCCCCCACCCTCTCAGCACGGCCCCGCGCTGCCTCCTCCTCCTCCCCCTCATGGAGGAGGAAGAGGAGGCGGTGTTTGGGCCGCTCTGAGGGTGGAAGGGGTGGAAAGGGAGGCCATGCGCCGCCCTCTCCGCCCTCCCCGGCCCTCTCAGCGCGGCCCCGCGCTGCCTCCTCCTCTTCCCCCTCGCAGAGGAGGAAGAGGAGGCAGCGCTTGGGCCGCTTTGAGGGCAGAGGGGGCGAAAAGGGAGACCGCGTGCCGCCCTCTCCACTCTCCCCCACCCTCTCAGCACGGCCCCGCGCTGCCTCCTCCTCCTCCTCGCGGAGCAGGGATCTGGGGCCTGGGGTGGAGAAGGGAAAGGGCAGGCCGCGCACAGCCTCCCCTTTCCCCTCCCCGCCGGCACTGCCTCCTCTGCTTCTCCACCCCGCCCCCAGGGGGAGGAGAAGAAGGAAGGGAGGGGGGAGGAGAGGCAGGAGGGAGGGGGGGGAGGGGGAGGAGGAGGAGGGAAGGAAAGAAAGGGAACAGGAAGGAGGAGAGGAGGTGAGAGCCTCAAGGTTTTTTTTTTTTTTTTTGGGGAGGGTGTGTTTTTAATGCTAACAAGCTCCCTTTTTTTGACAATGATGATGATGATGATGATGATGATGATGATATGAGTCAGCTTCAGAGGCATGCACGCACTGTTTCAGAAGCCGAGAGAGTGTGACTTTCCAAAGTGCCTTTTCTGTGGGTTTTTGGTTCTTTAATGGTGATATTGATATCAACAAGCCTGAGGCATGGCCAATAAAAGTTGCTGTGATTTTTAAAAACTCATGCGCAGTGAAGAAAAACCAAAGTCCCTTGACCAAGTGCACACTTCTGAGAAGTATAGTTGGTGCAAGAAACCTGAAACAGCAAATCCACTTCTTGTGAAACCACCTGGACATGTTCAATATATGCATCGCCATGTTAAACCATGTTCAGTGTGAAACCCAAAGAGTTTGGTTCTGCAGTAAGCCTCTGATTAAATATGCAAGAGATTGCCATGTTAAGTAAAGCCATGTGAAATGCCCAAATGTGCTTAGTGTGTGTTTGGAATTGTGTGTGTGTGTATTGGGGGGGGGAGTGTTTGGCCAGAAAGGGAAGTCCATTTCTGCCATCTGTGCCCTCATGCCTTCAAGATACAAGGGCTGGGAGGTGTGGTTGTTGTTGTGTGCCTTCAAGTCATTTTCCTGACTTATTATGAAATGATCCTTTGCAAAGTTTTTTCAGAGGTGGTGGTGGTTTGCCATTGCCTTCCCTTGAGGCTGAGAGAGTGTGACTTGCCCCCCCCAGGCAAAGTTTGGGTTTGTTGCTGTGTGTGCCTTCCAAGTTGTTATGGCTTCTGTGGGGGTTTTCTGGGCAGTTTTCTTCAGAGGGGGTGAGAGAGTGTGACATGCTCAAGGCAAAAAAGAAGGAAAGAAGTAGTAGTTAATTTTTCAAACCCTTTCCTTCCTAATAAAGTCTTGTGTGCAGAAGAGGCGGGAGGGGGTTTGCTTTTGCAGAACTGCAAGGCTGCAGAAAAGAGAAAAGAAAAAAAAGAGAGAGGTTGCATAACGACTGGTTTGGTTTTTACTCCAAAATATGATGTGTGCAGTGTATGTAAGAATTATTTTTAATATTTTATTTATTTATTTATTTAAAAATGATTTAATTAATTATTTTTTGGCTTTGGCTCCTCAGTTGTCTGAGGAACAGCAACCCGGCCCCCAGCTCAAAAAGGTTGCCTACCCCTGCCTATATGGCTTGGGTCCAGATTACTTGTGGGAATGCCTCTCCCTATATAATCCACCCCGCACTCTCAGATCCTCTGGGAAGGATTTATTACAGTCACAGAAAACTACATTAGTGACAACTTCCCAGAGGACTTTTTCTTGAGTTGCTCCAAAATTATGTGGAATAACCTGCCGGAGGACATCCTTCTTATTACCACCTTCAAAAAGACTGTCAAGATGGATCTCTTCCAGTGAGCTTTCCCAACCTTATCTCACAAAGGAGACCCACATCCGCTATAATGGTCCTCTCCATTTTGATTATTTTACATTGTGTTCCTTTTGGAATTTTAATGTGAATTTTATTGTCTTAAAGGTGGGAAGGATTGGGGGTTGATATAAATTTTATTGTTTACTGTAATTTTACCTCTGCTGTAATCCCACCTCGATCCATAGAGAGAGGCAGGAAATATAAATAAACCATTATTATTATTATTATTATTATTATTATTATTATTATTATTATGCTATTGTTGTTAGCACCACCACGGGGGAGAGGTGCTTGTGAGCCTTTCTGCTGCTCGTGCCAAAAACCCAGCTTTGGTTTGAAAGAAAAGGATAGAGGGGCACCATATGCTACTCCAGAGCATGTAGCCAAATGTTCTGGGCCAGTCTTGAGAAAGCTTTCCTATTCCTTTACCACCCATAACTGAAAAGAACTGTTCCATTAACTTAAAAGACAGAAATGTAGGTGATGAACTTTTGTCTGCCACACAGCAGCCTCTCCAGTTCTTTCCTGGAACAAAGCTAGAAGGCCAAAAGAGCCAAGTTCAGTAAATGAGCTAAGGAGGAGGAGGAGGAACTTGGCACCACAAGGATTGTTCTCCCATTGCAGGCAAGGGCCCTGGCTTTCCCTGAGCCCTGCCCCTGGCACTAAATAAGAAGTTCTTTTATCATTTCATCAATGGTCGACTTGTTCCAAGAACATGCAGGGTTGTGCTCTAGTACTTCAGCACAGAGGGAGAGAGGTGTAATTATCTGTCCAGGAAAACATCAATGTGTTCCCCTCAGATTAGGAGAAAGATGATCTATTGCACTTGGCTCCCCACACTGGCACAAGGCCTGGAGTAATGCAGGTCTTGCCATTAGTATAATTTGGATGCTGTCAGGAAGGCAGAATCAAGTCCTTAAGTTCCTGATTTATAGCCAGAGCTTGGAAGAGTTACATTTTGGGACTACAGCTTCTGGAATACAGCAGCCACTATGCTCTTGCTGGCTAAGAGATTCTGGGAATAGCCCCAATCCCAAAATAACATTCATTTGTTCAATTACTGCCACACCTTTTTCCCAATATAGAAATCATGTCAACTCACAATTGAGATTTTAATACAGATGCACACACTGATGCACATAGGCAAGGGGTGTGTGTGTAACTTGTTACCCAAAGATTAGGTGGAGGAATGGAAGTCCCCAATAACTATCAGCAATACTTCAAATGTTGGGGGAAATTAGCTTTGTAAGTATTTTATCTTTCAAATAGCATAAAAATTCTGCTAATGAATGTTCAAATCTGCAACTAAAATGTTTTATGCAAGTCTAGCACATGCATTTGACTTCATTTATTCAACTCTGAATTAGTCAAATTTATCATAGAATGTATTGAGTATGCTGTGTGCCCTCAAGTCATTTCCAATTTATGGCGACCCTAAGGCAAACCTTTAATGAGGTTTCTTGGCAAGACTGGGTTCAGAGGAGGTTTGCCATAGCCTCCCCCTGATGCATGTAACTTGCCCAAGGTCACCCAGTGGATTTTATGGCTGATTGGTTGGTTATCTGCCCTTCAGTTGACCTCAGCTCATGGCGACCATATGGATGAGACATCTCCAAGATTCCCCTGTCCCCAACAGCTCTGCTCAGATCCTGCAGGCTCATGCCTGTGGCCTCTCTGATTAAATCAAACCATCTGGCATGTGGTCTTCCTCTCTTTCTACTGCCCTCTACCTTTCCTAGCATCATTGTCTTTTTAATGATACATTTCTATTCATGATGTGGCCCAAGTATAATAGTCTCAGTTTCATCATCTTTGCTTCCAGGGAGAGCTTGGGCTAAATCTCTTCTAGAATCCATTTGTTTGTCTTCCTTGCTACACACAGTAGTCACATGACTCCTCTCTAGCACCACATCTCAAATGAGTTGATTTTCTTTTTATCAGCTTTCTTCACTATCCAGCTGTCACATCCATACATGGTGATTCAAAATATAGAGACCTAGGTAATCCTCACTTTGGTTTTCAAAGTTGTATCATTACATAGTTTTTTGTGGATTTTTCAGGCTATATGGCCATGTTCTAGAAGAGTTTATTCCTGATGTTTCGCCAACATCTGTGGCTGGCATCTTCAGAAAATGCTGGCATAGAAGAGAGCTTGATATATACAGTGGTCCCTTCTTTTACGTGGAGTATCTGTTCTGGACCACCCCCACCCCACACACATTATTATTATTATTATTATTATTATTATTATTATTATTATTATTAACATTTATTTATAAAGCACTGTAAATTTACACAGCGCTGTACATGCAATCTTTTTAATTGGACAGTTCCCTGCCCTCAGGCTTACAATCTAACAAGACACAACACAAAAGGAGAAGGGAGTGGTGGTGGGGAAGGGACCTCTCTAGTAGCATAATACATATAAAGTACATGGCAATACAGGAAATGATTCAATAAAACAGGCAACAAAAGAACATCAAATAGCAAGTGACAGTTATGCAATGCCTGGGAACACTTCCCTGAACAGGATGGTCTTCAACTCCGTTTTGAAATTCTTTTGAAACATAAAAGAAATTCCATGTATGCTTGAGCCCCATTAGAAGTAATGAGGCTCAAGGTCGCAGCGTTGCGTCATTACTCCTTCTGGTATGCGGTGCTGTATGGTGCGTATGGCGCGGGCGCACTGTACTGTGTGACACTGGGTAGGGAGGAGTGATTTCCATGTTAATCTGTGTATTGTTCTGTTGTTGATGGCAGGGCCTCAAGGTGGGAGGATATGCAAGGAGGATTAGTGTCTGCTAATTGGTGATCAAACTTTAAGGGTTTCTTCTTTCTGGTTGAAATTATCCAGATGTTTATGGATTTGAAACATCTTTTTAAATTATTTTTAAATTTTATTTGTCATCTCTCCCAAAGATATCTGCCAACAGATAATAGATAAATAATAATAATAATAATAATAATTATTATTATTATTATTATTATTAGAATATTATTATTATTAGAAATTACATTACATTGAGTTAATAATTTACAGGGCTTTTTCACCCGAACTGTGGAACTCATCCCAAGGAAAATCAGGCTGACTCTATTCTAGCTGACCTTCCACTGGGCAGCTATTACAGTCCGCCCTCTCTATACGTGAGGGATCTGTTCTGGACTCCCCACATATGGGGAAAAGAGCGTATGCTCAAGCCCCATAGGAAATAATTAGGCATGTGCACGCAGCGGCACACAGGGCGAACGGCATGGGTACATGCCTCATTATTTCTAATGGGGCTTGCCTTCCGCGTAAGCTCAAAGCCGCGGAAGGCAAGCCCACCTGTGAGGAGGGCTTACTGTACTGTATTATTTTGCATGACTCTCAGTCCTTAAAACCCAGGATGTTGCTTTGGCTGTTTTAACTATTTTTAAGAAATTGTTTTCGGCTGTGACTGTTTTAACTGTTTAAATTTAATGTTTTAAAAAATGTTTTGTCTGTTGTACATCTCCTTGAAGGCATAGTTAAGCTGAGGGATGATGCTAAAATTAACTGCCTAACTGGCTTACTAATAACTAATAACAAATGCTGTCTATTATTGTGATATTATTGTGATAAGGGCCTTGCAAAAACCACAATAGTTAAATCTTCTGTTTTGTTTTTTACTCTTTTCAGTTGTCCCACCTCATTCCCAATCTTTACTGCCAACCTTCTGGTATCAGGATCAGGGTGGAGGAGATCAAGGTAAGATCTGGACCTTCTGTATCTTCCTGTGTGCTTTTTCTGATTTAGAGCAGATCTACTAGGTGATCTGGGTTCTGTTGTGGATTAAAGAGAGTTGAGACTTGTGCTTGGTTTGATCACAGTATCAAGTCATTAGAAGGCACCATAGAAGTGCAACAAATAATGTATTCTGTTCAGAGATCCAATTTCCAGAAGAAAATGTTTCAGAGGTGTGGAAATTACCAGCATGTGGTTACTCATAGGTGATCTTCTGTGTTAAGACCTTGTCTGACTGTGGTTTTGTTATGTAATATTACAGGTTACTCATGTGTGAAGGAAAGATCTTGATATCTTTTTCTCCCATTTAATGCAAAGGTAGCAAGACTTCAGGCTTCTCTGCTTTTTACCCCAAGCTTGGTGCCAAAGACACAGCAGTAAAAAAGAGGGTGCCTCTGAGCAGACTTTTAAGCCTCAGAATTAGGACCAGAACTGAAATGAACTCACAGTCCTTTCACAGAGAGCTCTGTTCCTGATTCACCTTCCTCCCTTGATCATCCCAATTTTAGTTGGGGAAAATCATTTTGTTGCTGATGGTGCTAAACAGTTATAAAGAAGCCCTTAGAGATATATGACAAATCACACAGCAATCATCTCAGTATAACTTCTGCTTGTCCCTGATCCAGTTCATCTGTTGTAAGAAAAGGGATTTTCCACAGCAGTAGATTGAAAAGGCTTGGCAAGTGTTCATGTTATCACTCCACACCCCACTCTGAGACCACTTGTCAAAGTCTACATATATTTTTCTTTTAAAATAATCATAATATTGAACTGTTTTAGAAGGTGGGTGCTTTCTGCCATGTGATAACCCATGAGGGTACTCAAAACAGTCTATTAAAATTTGTTGGCAGTTGACCCTGGAAAAATAATAGCATTGCCCTTTACACTTCCCTCAACAATGCCCATCATTTTGCAAGTCTCCTTTTAAACTGAGTTTTAGACCATTAACTCCCACTTCCAGCACTGGGAGACATAACGACACAGCCTGATTAGGAGTGGGTGGGTTTCTAGGACTGAGAGAGTGTGACCTGCCCAAGATCATTCACTGGCTTTCCATAGGCAACTGGGGATTTGAACCCTGGTTTTCCCAACACTCAAAACCATTATGCAACCCTGGCTTTCTGCTAAGAAAATGACAGGTTTATTGGAATCATCTGGATTTCCAACAAATAATCAGGCCTCTGCATAGCAGACTTCTGCTAGAAATTCCTCAATGGCAGGGTTACTTCTGTACTTTGGTGACTTTTTGGACTACAACTTCCAGAACCCTTCAACCAGCCACATTCAAAAAAGTAACTTTTCCAAGCTTCACACAGGGGGAGTGAAAGGCAGAGTTGTTTTTGCTTAGGAAACACACTAGTCTGCAAAAGAAATAGCGTCCCACCCTATGACATACTGTAGAACCTAATTAGAAAACTTGGATGAGGAAATTATTCCATACCAGAGGGTTCTTTGCATGCACCATCTGCCATTTGGTGTGCCCCTGGGAAAGGAGGGAGGAGACTGTGTTTTCAGCAAACTACTGAAGCTCAGAAAAGACTAGCTGGTGAATACTAGGGCAGAAGCAAGTGGCAAAGCAGATGGGATACTTGCATAAGTGGAAGGGATATAGGCCAAAAAGAATGTTAGGATAAGAGATGTGTTGGTGGCCATTTCATATGTGCTACGGGTAAAGATGATCCAGTCTCACTGGCTCTACTCAGCAAAGCTGAGGAAGTCCCACTGATGTTCATGGGAGACAGTCACTCATATGCTTAACTTTCCTTGAAACTGCCGGAACATAAAAATGCTGAATTTAAGCTGGAACATTTCCAGTGTTTGATATCCAGTCACTCTCTGATATTTCTATAAGACCTGAAGCTAGACATCATAATGTTCCCATGTGATGACCCATTTTAAAGAAATATTACTTTTCAATTATCTTAAACTATATCAGGGATACAGGAACAAAAAGAAATCTGTCTGCCTGCCTGTCTGTCCGCCTGTCTGTCCGCCTGCCTGCCTGCCTCTTAATGCCATGGATTAGAATACATTGAGAGAGAGAGAGAGAGAGAGAGAGAGATGTTGATGTTTTCTTCCCAAATATAGAATCATCCATGGCAGTAAGAGTGTGATGCTCTGTTGGTCCCCTTTTTAGACATATTTTTATTTTTTTATTAAATAAATTTTATTGAGAAAAAAAGTAATAACATACAATCATCAAAGACATATAAAACAAGGATTAAAAAACAGAAAAATTACATATATACAATCTTTCAAAAATATCAAAAGACTCACCTTAATACCATATTTCACCACCTTTAAATACAATTGTACCTTCCCTTTCCCCCCTAATTTTCCCTTTCTTTCTCTGTTCTTCATTCTTCCTTCTTCCTTCCTTCCATCATCTCTTCTCCTTTTCCCCCTTTCCTTTCCCCTTTTCCTTCTGCTTCCTATCAATTTTCTTACGATTCTTCCTCTAAACCTTTTTCTTCAACTCCTTCTTTTAGACATATTTTTAAAACCACTGCTTCAGCATAGCTACAATGAGATATCCATTACATGGAGGAATTCTGTATGGTGTATATAATAGGGGATTGGCATGAAATTAATTTGGTATACATTTTAATATTAACCAACCTAATTTGTACTTCACAAATTAATATGCAATTATCCTTTCACTTCTGTGACTCTTGTGATGAAATTCTTTACCCAAGAATATCCACACAATACATATATT
The DNA here is from genome assembly GCF_019175285.1 of Sceloporus undulatus. Lineage (NCBI taxonomy): Eukaryota > Metazoa > Chordata > Lepidosauria > Squamata > Phrynosomatidae > Sceloporus > Sceloporus undulatus. Next base: position 82,716,867 of record NC_056523.1, on the reverse strand, counting down.
CAGAAAAATTAAATTAAAAATTTGTACACTGAGAAAAATAGAATAGAAAAAGGTATATTGGGGGGGAGACAATGCTTGCAGAATGCATACAAAAATGCCCATTAGTTTTTTTGTGTGTGTGAAAGGAAGCACAAAAATGAACAGAGATTATTATGCAAACTTTAAAAACTTGTTATTGGGCACTGTCAAGACAGCTTCTGTTTATGATACCCTCCAAAAGACTCTATTATGAGAGATCTCCAGGACATCCTATTACTAACAGCCCTACTCAGGTCTTGCAAACTCAGGGGCATGACTTTCCTGATTGAGTCCATTCATCTGTAATGCATTTGGTCTTTTTTCCCTGCTGTTTTCGGCTTCACTGAGCATTGTTGTCTTTTCCAGTATGTCATGAGGTCTCATGATATGTCCAAAATATGGTCACTTGCTTAATTTCTCACTTAAATCAAATTCTGCAACAATGTTTTTATTATGTTTATGATTATTAATATGTACTATTTTTGTACATGATCAATTTCCTCCTGGATGACAGTACAGAATCTTTCCATTTCCTCCTCTTCTGCCTCTGTAGTTGGAGCATAGACTTGGTATATAATTATAGTGACAGGTTTTCCCTGAAGTTTTACTGATATTATTCTGTCACACTTTGCATTATATCCCCTGGCTCCTATTGCTACTTCTTACTTCACTATTAATGCCACCCTGTTTCTTCTTCGGTTTCATTTCCAGAAATAAAAACCTCTTGAAATTGTCCCATTCCTGTCCACTTTAGCTCAGACAAAATATTGCTATGTTTATGTGTCCTATTCTTGTTTCATAATATCTGACTTCCCAGATTCATATTTGTTATGTTCCGCATTTCTATTATTGTGCAGTTTTGGACTTTACTTTCATATCTGAGCATATCAGCAGCTGAACATCCTTTTGACTTGCATCATTCGACCCAGTACTATTCATATTTGACCTTTGCTCTTTCCCAATAGTTGGGGTCCCAGCTTCCACTACTGTCTTTTGCTTCATTTTGGATTGTCTCACCCTAGGTTTTGAGGTAAAGGACATCCAGAAGGTGCCTGGATGTTTATCGGTGCCTCCTTCTGCATAACACTAATAAGCATTAGCCAAATTGCCTCTGCTGTTGTCTTTATGAGATCCTCTGGCAGTTTCACTCCCACTACTGCTGCTGCCCAGTAGTTTCCTTTTTGGTGCTTCTCTGCTGTTTTCCTCATTGGAACTATCTGTTCTGTGCTGTTGCAGCCATTATTCCTCAAAGAGAATGAATGCATGTTTCCCTGGTGTCTCCACTTTGACATTCTGTCTTAGGTGACCCTACAAAGAGTCTAGAGTCTTAATAAACTCTAGTTTCCTGACAGTCTCCCTCTCTAAGATAATCCACCCTCCTTGCCATGTTAAAGTAAGCATAGGACAGAGTAAGTTAAAAATGTGCTATATACTTTGAAAGACACACACATTTGCTAACTGATGTGGAAGCAAAATGGAATAAACATGTACTTAAAGAAATGTTCCTGAAAGAGGTAGATTGTCCAATCCTAGCAGGTTGTTCTTCAGACTGCCTTGCATCCTCCTCTTCCACCCCACACTCCCATAACTATGTGGCCCACCTGCTTTCATGACACAGAATATTACAGGTGTGTGAAAGGCTAGGCAATGGATACTCCTGGCAAAGTGATGACCTGGCTCTTCTGGTAGTGCTGTAATAGTGAGACCATCATTTGTCAGACACAGGATGACAAATCACCTAATGAGCTGAGCCACTGCTGACAATGAAAGACTGAAGAAGCCAACCTGGGAACAAAAGAAGCACATGTCAAGCGATGATCGATGGGCTCTTTAATTCCACCTGGCTGTCATGCTTATCTGTAATGAATTTCTCTTTGGCTGTATTATTTTTAATACAATAGGCAGCAAAATCATCCCCTCCCTCCTCAAGGGTGCTGAGGAAGTTGGGGCTTAAAATGGATACTGTCTTCAGCTGGAGAGAAGAGCAGCCCACCATCCATGTTCTGGAATAGCTCAAGAGGATTGTGAAGCCATGAGACTGCCTTACTCCTTACCACATTTGAGTGGCAAAAAAAAATATGTTTCTGCACTGTTCAAAAATTTGTCATTTTCTCTGATGCTTTTGGGTACCAGCTGAGAATATTAAAATGATGAGTTTCAAAGAATGGAAGAAGACATGATCTGTGGTTGGCAAAACATCTCTGTTAGATCACAGGGGCACCTGCCATCATCTTCAGCAGAGGTGCCTAAGAGATTATGACCATATCTGCACAACACAGCTGTAATACTTGACTGTCACTTTAGCTGTCATGGCTCCCTCCTGCAGAATCCTGAGACTTGTCAGTACTTTGTGATTTACTTTGAATTTTCTGCTGGAAAGAAGTATTGCCATGCTTTGAACAACTATACAGCACTAGAAGTCTGCAACAGAGAATTCTAATTACTTCATCAAACTACAAATCCCACAATTCTATAGCCTAGAGTCATGACAATTAAAGTGCTATCAAACTGTTCTAACTATATTCTGTGGTTCCACATTAAACAAGTATCAGCTGTGGAATTATTCATTCACTTTTCGCACTACCAAAGAGTCTCTGAAGACTGCCAAAATACTGTCCTTGAGTCCCCTCAAATACAACTGTCAGGAATTCAGTCACAGAAGATAAGGAATCAGAGCAGGACAGTACATCTTGCACACAGGTGAGGGGCCAGACCCTGCACAGATGCGCACAAGAAACTCAGTTTTTATGCATTTTAAATTAGCACTTTAAAATAAAGCTATTTTCTAGTTCTCATAATTATAAAGTTCTTCAATCTTTTATTGACTTCTACTGCAGTCAGTGCTAAGGAGAAATAAAATGCTTGGTAAAAAAAGATCTGGAGAACAGAAAGAATTATGGGGGCTGAATATATATAGCCTGTTTTAATATGCGTACTTGAACGCAAGCACAAAATTTTGAATTATGTTACTGAGCAGCCTTTTTAAATTTTACCAGCATGATGGCACATCTGTTGCTCAAATGTTATGTTTGCTAAGCAGTCAGAAACTCACCTGAGGATTTTGCTGTTAACATACCCTGCATACTCCACACTATTTGGGGGTACAAATATTTTGTTATAATAGCAGTTACATAGAAGCCAACAGCATGATCCCGTAAAGGTCATGATGACCTTTAAGTGAACTTCTCATGAGTGGTCACACAAGACCTGAGGGCATGTGGAAAGGACCCATGTAACTTAATGGGTATAAATATTGCTTCTTCCCAACCCCCTGACATGTGCATTTCCTCTCGAAGTCAAAGACAAAACAGGTCTGTCAGCCCAAAGCAGTAAGCCAATCTCCCTGCTAGCCTCCATAGTATTTCCCAAAACCTCATCCTATCCCAAACTCCTTGGGTCCTGATTTTATCATTGCTCAATTAAATCAATGTCATCACCATAAACCAAAATCAATTTTTGTAATTCTGAAATTAAAGCCATAACCAGCTAGGAATCCTATTGTTTCTGGGATTCCTGGACAATCCACACAAATTGCCTCAAGACACAGTTTGCCCCATAAATATGCCCACTTGGGCATTCCCACTTGGGAATTCAGTTGGGATCAGACAGAAACTCTCAGCTTCAAGCTTGATCCCTCAGTACTGCTGTCTGTGCTACACAGGGGCAAACTGAATCCCATTCAACTCTCAGTTTTCCCCCAGATTGGAGCCTGGATTCTGAAACTGGTGCATATTGCCCATTGCAAATCCTTTAATTCACTGTCCACTACCACTTTTTATATCTTAGTTCTTGTTTGTGTGCATGAAAGAGTGCTTGGTATGTGTATTGTTTCCCCTTTTTAAAAATAAACTAAACTAATTTGGAACCTGCCTCTAGAGTTCTTGTGTTCAGAACTGATACACATAGGCTAAAACTGCTCCCTATTGAGTTAAATTAATTTTCTCATTGGATACAATTTGTGGGTGCCTGCCTGGGACTCCAGGTTTTGGGGTAACACTGGGCCCGACACAAACACAAGAGTCTAGATCAGTGGCCTGAAAACTTTGAAGGGCTACTGCCTCCTTTTTTCTTGGACAACAGCCCTAGTGCCCCCCCCAACATCTATTTCATAATTATCACTTGAGGACATTGTGCAGCTTCTATCCTGCATTTTCCTTCTTGGCTGTCTTTGGTACTAAGTGATGCCTTGGGCTGGTTAGATTGAGACTCTTTCCTTCGGCACACGTCCAGTGTGCAACTCAGCCTCACTCTGTGTTCTCTGAAACCATTGAGAACTTATAAATCCATGTAATACATTTATAACAAGTAATCCATAAATAATGATCATGGGGGTGGGGATTGGGGAAAGGTAGGGGAGGCAGCAAAATTATGTTTCTTAATCATAGGATTAAAGCTGAGCAACTGTTTCTGGGGAGGGGGTGGATTGTGCACAGAATAAGCTCTGCTCAGTTCCCATTCAGAAGAAATGCAGCTCCCTTGTTCTTTCTGAGAATGGATACCCTGCTTGTAAGACTGTATTGCTTGGCAAAAGGAGCCACAAGGAATATTATAACTCATTAGAAAGGGTCATTTGTGATGTTGCAAGGACACAGGCAGGGTGGGAGTGGTATCCAAATTAATATTCAATGTTTCAACGTAGCTTCTGTTTTTGATCATGGAATGAGAAACAAAGCCAAGAGGTGTATTGAGTTCAGAACCTGCTATCAAAGTGAGACTTAATGCTCAGCTAGTAACTAACGGCTGAAGGCTTAGATTTCCAGCTGTGCCATTACATCATTCATTCACTGTCATTGATGGGGAGTGGACAACCTTACATTTTCAAAGGGCCAGTGGTTGATCTTTTTGGATGCCAGTAAGCAATATAATTTACAAGACGGATGATGACCTTCTTGACCATGGGGTTTCAAAGATCCTGTTATTATTATCTTCAGTCAGCTTTCAGAGGTAAAAGACAAAAGGCTACATTAAAACTCCAGAAGATGTTGTATGGAACTGAGGGTAATTTTGCATCCTGGAGAGATGCTTTATCGGGTTTTCTCTTATGTAGACGTGCCTGAAACTGAGCTGTGCTTCGCAGGCCTACTGGGGAAATGTCTAGATGGGTAAGAATTACATCAGCTCCTGCTAACTTCGTTTTGGCCCAGTCACATGTGCTTGGTCCTGCCCACTGATGGAATGCTACCCCAGAAAAACCACTGGGCCGAAAAAATAATATAAAAATTACCCTCTTGATCTACATGAAGTGCCTCCCATGTAAGAATTACATAGGATACCGATCTCCTTTCAGTAGCAGTGGAGGAATGCCATTTTGCTCTTACTTGTAATCAACTCTGCTCATGAGGAGCGTATGTGTGCATGTAAGGTACAGAGCAAAATGTTTTCTTTCAGCAAAGAAAAAAGAGTGAGTGTTTAGCAAGATGGCTGGAAAAATAATTAAGTAGAAGCACTCGTCTCAGCAGTAGGGGTGGTCACTAGAATTAAAGGAGAAAGTTAATGTACAGTCTTTCGTTTGCCAAAGAGCAGCCTTCTCCCATCTGAAAACAGCAAGCAATGTGGGAGGGGTGTTTGTACATATAACTCAAAATAATTACTGTTAAAAAAACTTCCCTTTTGTTTTTCTTGAATATTAATAAAACGTGACTTTGTTATATATCAAAGTTCTGATAAATAGAAGCAAAAAAACTGAAATACAGATAATGCCTCCCTCCATTTCCATCATCTTTTCCTTTTCAGTAAGTAAAAATGAAAAATGTTTGTAGTGGGAAGGGAATGGACAAGTATTTCTATTCTGAATGATTCAGATCAAATATTCACTCCCCCCATATGAAGACAGCAACCTTCCAAACTGAAAATGCACATTTATTTTTCCTCTTCCAGTTCTTAGTTATAAGTAACACTGGAAGACAAAGTGATTTGGGCTGGAGAGGAGTGAAGACAAACTGAATGTATCAGGGAAAGAATGAAAATGACAAGAATTGACTAGTGAGGGTGGAAGGCATTCAGAGTTTGATATTGGGATCACTCGAAGGATATTTGCTGCTCTGTTTGAAAACCTTTGGCCTCCAGTCAGTTGGTAAGAGGATAAGCCTGTTGGTGTGTAAACTGAAATGATGGTTCATAGCACCAGAGCCCATACTGAAAAGGAGTGAGGGGCATGGGAGTTCTCAGCAGCCAGTTCAAGCATGGTCAGGTTAATACATAAGCTCTCTAAAAACATTATGTGCAACTCTACTGGAACCCAGTGGCAACACTAAGGGGGTGGAGGTGCAGAACACACAGGGTATCACCCCAGAGTAGGGTGCTACACAGAGGACACTACACCCAGAAGGGCTGGCATAGCTACTGAGCAAGTGAGAAAGGGGGCTTCCCACTCACCCAGTAGCCACTCCTGACCCTAAACAATCCCTCCAGAGGCTGTAGCACTGCCCCTCCCCAATAGCAGAGGCTGCTAGGAGGTCAGCTGCCTTCATGGTTTGGTGAGACGGCAGCTGCACTGGACCCTTTTGGGGGGAGCCAAGCCTTTAGGGTTCAGTGGGGCTGCAGTCATGCTGTGCCCCGAAGGCCTATAAAGGGGCGGCTGCCTCAGCAGTGGTCAAGGGGAAGCAAGGCAGTTGGCCTCCCCCACACCATGTGATGCCAACCTCAGAGAAACTGCTGTTGGGACCCACCACCTTCATACTCTCAGGTCTCATTTAGACCACACTCAACTATCCTCACTTATAAGGCTCATACATTTTTTATGAGTGGAGTCCTAGCTTATGCTGTGAGCTTTGAAAAATCAGCAATAGATGTGATGTCAGAGAGAAGGTGCACCCAAATGGCATCATCATCCAGTGTTCTTGATTGGTCCCTCAGTTTCAACCCAGGGGAGGGGAAAGAAGGATGAAAAATGGAAGTGATGCAAGACATTTTGTTGCTTGGGGAGAGGAACAAGATGTTACTCACCAGTACAAATTGTATATTCCTGCATTTGGGGGGGGGGGGGGTATTGGACTGGATGGCCCTTATGGTCTCCTCAAATTCTGTGAGTCTATGGTACAAAGCACATTACAGAAATATTCCATGCATGATATCACTTTAATTGCCCTGGATCAGTGCTAGGGAATCCTGGGAATTGTAGTTTATTGTGGCACCAGAGCTCTTTGACAGAGAAGGCTAAATGTGTCACAAAACTAAAGTTCCCAGAATTCCCTAACATTGAGCCAGGGCAGTTAAAGCTGTCTTAAACTTGATTATTTCTGCAGTGTGTGTTTTAAACCTAGGATTCAATATCCCAACTGGGCTGGAAGCTAAATCTTAATTGTGGCATTATGAGTCCATGTTAACTGCCATAATTCTGATCTAGAATGCAATTTAGGGAGGTGCATTTAGAATTCTCATCCAGGGACCTATAGTGTGTCAGATAAAACTACAAATCCCAGTATTCCATGGGGTGCACCCATGGTATCATAGTGCTATAATTGTATAGTGTGAAAGGGCTCCAGGAACAGCTGTTAAAATCATGCAGGGCATGAGGTGATGAGAAAGTTTAGATTTGGTGTAGGACAGAAGCAGGGGAAATGTCCCCCCGGACCACATGTAGCCCCTGGGCTATTTTGTGGTTTCCCAGACTCTCTGGTGAGCAATTTCATTCCCCCACACACACTCAAAATGCCTCCTAGGGAATCTGGGAATAATTTAAGTCCCTTTTTCCATGCAGGGGAGGCCTTTTTTTTCCTAACAGGGATTGAGCTGGAGGTGACCCCTGTTACTACCAGGGTAATAAGACTAAGAGGCAAAAAGAACAGCCTTACAGAAAGAACAGCTTTATGTACAGGCTTAGTGGAAGTGGGTCTAGTAGTTGTGATCCTGTTGGCAACAGTATCATAGGACAGTAATTTCCAAGCTGTCTCATGTGGGAGACCAAACAACAGAAAAGATGGAAGGGTTTCTAAACAAACAAAACACTGACTGAGAAATTGGAATGGGGGGACCTCCAAATAGATAATTTTTAAAAAGTCTTAATAAAGCAGTAAATAATACAGTGAGAAACTGAAGGTCACAGAAACCAAAATACAATACAATATAAATCAATATCATAAAGTATAAAGCTAATACAAGCAATGTATAAGGCCTTATAAGTTATTATATTTATCTGTATTATATTGCCTATGGGTTTCTGTTGGTCAGTGACTGTAATAAAAAATCCTTGTATTTTGTTCATATACAGGCAAAGATAATTATATCCATAATGAAAATGGAATCATATAAACAGAATATCCAGATTGATTCAAATCTGTGTGTGAACAGAACCAATAAAGATATAATCCAAGAACTATCTATATGAATCCATCTTTCATTATGGAACTGCATATCAGGTTTTGAACTATTTATTGGTATTGCAGTTGCCCTTGTTTTATATATATATATTCTTTAAAGTGGTGGGTGGGGGTGCGTGCACACATGTGTGCACGCATATGTGTGTGCGTGCTTTCAGTTCACCTGTTGACTTAGGGTGACCCCATGAATTTCATAGGGTTTTCTTAGGCACAGAATATTCAGAGGTTATTTTGCCATTCCTTATTCTGAAATATAACCTGGTATTTGTTAGCAGTCTTCCATCCAAGTACTAACCAGGGGTGACCCTGTGTAGCTTCTAACAGATGAGATCTGATGCATTTAGTGTTATGTACCCATTTAAATAAATGTCTCTTTTTATATATGGTCCTACAACTTATTTTATCTATCTAGGTTGTATTGCCTCTAGGCTTCTTTTGTCCTGTGTCCTTTATGTTTCTCTCAGTATTATGCTGTCTTATTAAAACCCCTCCCTTTTTTTTAATGGTCTGTTTGGAGTTTTCTCCCCACACTGTTATCAGTTGATGTGGGGGGACCAACATGGTGTTTTTTGTTTTGTTTTGTTCTTTTAGCAATGCCAGTATGGAAACTGTTGGCACAACAATGCCATCACCATTTTATATTTGCAATTGTGTCCCTTAGCTTTTCATTCTAGCAGTTCCTGCACCTGTTATGCAGAATCGTATGATTAAATAGGACCACTAGTTCAATGATAGTACCAAGAATGAAATAAAAGAAATGTTCTCATTTACCCCGTTGTTTAGGCTAAGAAAACTAATTGAATAATGGGTGGGGAAAAACAGCCACAGAGCAGAACTGATACCTGGATGAAGGGATGAAAAGGGGGATTTACACAGTCATGAAGGATGGCACTGTTCTTCCAGGCATGGGATGACTTTAAGATGTACACAAAATATAAGGCCTTCTGTGATGGATTGCAGAATGCCACTGAAAGCAAATGAACATGGTGAATATTAAAGGAATGATTAATATTTGATTACGGAGGTTATTTGCAAGATGTACTTTACCAACAGCGTAGTATTAAGGGGGGATTTCTCAAACTTTCTGTGGAACCTTCTACAACTGTTTATAGATGGCAACAAAATCTATAAAAATACCCTAGAGGTTAGCTGAAGGAATTTCCCTCAGTGGACCTCAATCACGGACGTAGCCAGGATTTTGGGAAGGGGGGGTCCAGATTAAGTGCCACCATTATAATAGGGCTTGGTTGCGGTGGTGCAGCAGCATGCACCATTAATTGTATCTAACAGAAGGGGGGTTCTGGACCCCACAGACCCCTCCCCTTGGATACGGCCCTGCCTCAATCATAGCATTCTTACAACCTACTTGAGCTTTCAAATACTTGTGGGGAGACAGAGCTGTGTGTCTTGTTGCATGTCTCCTGCCTTCAGAATTGTTGTTTTGTCAGCATCATTGAACAAAATTCACTTTGAAACAGAAGCTGATCAGTATCTGTGTGTGAAACAAGAGGTGAGGACATCATCTTGTCTTTTATTTTAAGAAGCAAATGGTTCTATTGAGACAACCCACCTCCTTAGCACTTGCTGTAAACTACCTGTGGAAAAATGTAACAAGGCATTTGGAGTGGGGAGGAACCATGGACAGGACCAGAACTAAGGAGAATTCAAGCCCAGTGGGCTCATGGGACAGGAGTTCTAAGAATTAAATTACATTAACTTTACAGTTCCCAACCCTCCCCCCAACAGCTAGTTATATTCTCATTATAATACTTAAAAGTAACTATATACTTTCAAATTTTCAAAAATTACTAAAACAGATCCTTTTTAATTAATCTTCAAATGTGAGCTATAAACCATTGGTCTATGGTACAAAACACACTCCTTTCCTGGCCACTTTGCTCTCATCTCAATACCACCCACAAGATAGCATGAGGAAGAAGTATGAGACATGGAGTTTTAATGTTGTCTTTTACTTCTGAAAGCTTATTAAAGATAGCAGTAACAAGAAAGTCACCATCCCTCTTGTACATTATATAGTGGAATGTGGAACAATCGTTACTCAGTGTCACCTGCTATGTAACAACAGCAGTTGTTATTAGTTGTGGAGCATGCCTATGTAACTTCTAGATAGTGGTTTTAAAAAGTCTTCCTTATATGAATTTGGCATATACATTTTCCTCTTTTACACACACTCATAAACAAACACAATTCCCATATCTTTGTTGTATTGTAGTTCTTTCCCTGCACTCAAGAGGCACTCATGAATCAAATTTTCCACTTGCTTCCAGCATCAGAAGCAGCAGCTCCTCTTTGAAAGAATTTTGTTCTGGTAATATCAAGATGACAAAACTGAGGCTGTCATACTCCAGACACATCATGAGAAGGCACAATTCATTGTAAAAAAAATGATAATGCTAAGAAAGGTGAAGGGAAGTAGAAACAGAAGAAGGCTGAATGCTGGATGGATGGATTCTATTAAAGAGGCCACAGGTATGATTTTGCAGGAACTAAACAGAACAGTGGAGATCAGGGAGTCTTGGAGATATCTCATCCACAGAGTCCCCATGGGCTGAGACTGACTCAAGGGCAGTTAACAACAACAGACAAAAAATATCTCATTCTTCCCTCCCTCCCTCCCTCCCTCCTCCTCCTCCTCCTCCTGCCACAAAAAGTAATGCCTTCCTCCTCCTTAGCTGAGGTCCATTTCTCTACCTTCCTCTCAAATCACCTCTCAGTCCTGTGCCTGTGAGTTCATGTAGTATAATAGCTGAGATGCCAAACTACAAAACAGCACGAGCTTGGTTTGAATCCTGTAACCAGCATACAACTAATCACAGTTCCCTGCAGCCATGGTAAGGCACTTTTTTCCCAGCACCATTAGTGCACTGGTTATTCATCAAACCTGGAAGAACACACACTCTTATTTATGGACACCATTTAGTTTGGGGTGAGTTAAGTGCAGCTTTCCCAAAGTTGTGTTTGGAGCCCACAACCCCTCCAGACTCCCCATGTCACCCGTTTTCTGCCAAGACTTATAAAATAGCAACTCACCTTTTAAATAGCCACCCTGTACTGGTTAACATTTTTTTTAAATCACTTTTTCAATACTAGACCTGGCTCTTCTGGTAGTGCTATAATACTGGGACCATCATACAAGTTGGTTATTGGTTGGGTTTTTGGCATTCTTTGCCATTGTACCCCAGGGTAGAAAAGTGACATCCAAACTCATCACAGCTGCCTAACTCTAATCTAGGCTGTTAGTTTATCTGTGTACTGTCAGATGATGTAGATGAAAGTTTGGTGGGACAGAAGATGTCCAGGTTGAACAGCTTGAATTCCTAACCCTCCTTCAGGAAGAAAGTGCATGCTTCTGGGAGGTTGTGAACATGACATGACCATGGAGCTGGCGTGGCAATGACGGAAGTTACACATTGAAGGTACAGGCCTTAAATAGGAATGCTTTGACAACACATATTGATGTCTACACATAGACACCACCATTTGCCTGAGATTCTTGACAGGACAGGAATAGTGATGATTTAGCATCTCATATGGTGCATTTTTAAAAAGAACTTTCCAAAATGGGCACATTTTTCCATACATCTTGAGAACAGAATTAATTTTTGAGAGTTTTTAAAAATTAAAATAATACTGACAGGCTCATCCATCTCAAGACATGAAGAAAAATGTGAGCGCTCATGCTTCCTGTTTGGAAATGTGAGCCATGCACAGTGGAAAGGGACATAGGGTAATGAAGGACTCCAACCTTTAGCTTGCCAGCAGTTCAGCAAACCTGTAATCAAACTCCTAACTGATAGGTAGTAGGTTGCCATTTTTGTTAGCTTATTCTCCCTCTTGCATGACAACATGGATGTAGCTACTGAGACAGGAGAAATTGTCTGTCCAAATAAGAATTCTGCCACCCTAAATTAAATTTTCTCTCAGTCCCCAAATCCATAATATTGTAGTGACTTTAAAACCTCTGTTGAGCATGTAGAAATACAATGTAAGCTTCCATAGAAAAGGGGAAGCAAAGTTACCAAGGGAATGCCAACTTAGTGACTATAATAGTTCTAGTTGTGATTTTCATTGCTAGAAATTTTGGGATTGAAGGAAAATTTTATTGAGGAGGAAAAGTTCTTACTGGGTAGGTAATGCCCTGTATAACAAGCCACCAAAGATTCCAGGACTATGACTCTATCATGGTCTAATGAGAACAGAAAGACTGATTTCATTCAGTCACCCCTGATTATTTATATCAGTAGTGTGAAATCTCCAGTCTGTGGGCTGCTTACATTAAAGTCATAGAACCTCAGGCCCTGGGGTTGAATCTCTTCTAAGACCTAAGTACTATTAGTAGGAACTTGCAACTAAAACATGCTCCTGGGATATTTTTTGAACCTATCCTTCTGCCTTTGGCTCTGACTACCACTGAAATGCACTCACTTTCCCACCACCCAAAAAAGATCTCTGATATTGAAATCAGCTCCTCAGGCTGGCTCATGGAAGCTCAAAAAACAATGAAGTGGGTGTTCCTGAAGAAGAAGAAGCTCATCAAATGAACTAACTGTTGTGGGAGGGTGTATTGAAGAGGCTTGACACTTTCCCTACTGCCCTGCCTCCCATACACACACAGATATACACAGTTCAGATCACTTCAAAGAACCTTAGAAGTGGAGGAAAGGAGCTGGGTCCTCCCGCTGTCTCCCTGCACCCATTCCTAGCTGTTTCCTGTATTGCTTTGTGAATGAAAATAAAATTCTCCATCCTTACCTTCCTCCTCTTTCCCTCTCTGTGTGTTTTGCTCAGGACGTTATCACACAGGGAGACTTCCATCCTTCTCCCATGATTAATTTGAATTTAAAGTGTCTAAATAGCACAATTGGGGTTCACACCCCTGAGCTTTTCTCCAATCCTTCTCTCGCAAGTAAATCACAGTTGCCAGCCTCCCAGTGTGATAATCTCCTTACCAGTGTACTTGTCCCATCAGTAAAGCATCATGGAGCCACGATTTGGCAATAACGGGATCTTCTGTTATTGCCACATGGTGGCTCCATGATGCTTTACTGACAGGACAAGTGTGTTGATTGCAATTTACTGACGGAAGAAGGACGGGAAAAAAGCATGGGGGTGTGAACCCTGATTGTGCTATTTGGACTTTTTAAATTTGAATTAATTACAGGAGAAGGATGAAAGCCTCTCCGTGTTATAATGTCCTCACACATACCTTTCTCTCTAAGGTATGTGTGAATGAGATATAGAGAGGGAAATAGCAGGAAGGGGAGGATGGAGAATTTTATTGTATGGTATGAATGAGAGAAGAAGGGAGTAAATCTCTCCAATACCAGATGTAGTTTGCCTCCTTGTATCAGTGGTGGGCAGCCTAAATGAGAGGACATCATTGCACTTGTGTCCTCCTGGGATTCCCATAATGCAGCTGATTATCTAAACCTTATACAGAATGCTGAGCTATGGAGCGCTTTGGATTTTTCCAGCATAGTTCCTTATATGTTCTTATGAGTGGGAGAGAGAAAAAGAGAGTGAATGGTGTAGGTCTCTTTGTACGCATATGCATATCATGAGAGAAATGAAGTGGCTCCATCTATTGCCGTCTCTGGCCATCTTCCCTCAATTTTGGCCTTGACCCCCAACCATTATGTGGCCCTAAATGGTTTCCTCATATACAATATAGCCCTGATACTGAAAATGGTTCTTCACCATTGGTATATATTAAGCCCTGTATAGGGAAAGGAAGATGACTTTCAGGTTTATACTGAATTTACCAGTATTACTGCAGAACTGCCAAATAAAGATTCTTTGTACAACCTAGCAAAATACCTTCCTCTTTATATGTCCAGGCTAATTCACCTTGGAGATCTTCAGAGGAGGCCTTATTGATGACTGTAAGGGAATGTCACCATTCAACATTGTAAAAGATATGTCTTCTCAGTAGTGGCATCCACCTTCTGAAATGCTGCTGTTAAAGAGGCAGAAACTGTGGTGAATTTCATGTATCTTCCAAAAATCTATTTGATACTTTTCATGTCCATAATTGATTATGGCACCAATCCCTTTTGTTTTATTCCTTTTGCTCTGAGTTGACTATTTACTGTTATTAGGTTGTGTTGCATAGGTATCTTCACTGAGATTTTATATAGCAGTGTGTGAAAGTATAACAAAGTCTCATTGACTTACAGCTTCCCTTTCTAAACCTCATGGTTGTGTCATCTTTCCTATGATGAACTGGCAAATTTGATGCAGGGCAGGGAAGAAGTGGCACCTTGAGAGATTTATGGCCTACATCTTTGCTGGCCTCTGGGAGGATTCATTGATGCCTAGGCATTTTCTTGCTGGCAGATCAATCTCGGGAATTAGCTGAGATCTGGGAACACAGTGTAATTTGACTTGTACACTTAATGAAGCCAATGAAAGATGTTTTCTAGTAGGCTTCAGTTTCCAATAACCTGAATATTAAATAATAAATATTTGCCACTAGCCTTCTGTGGGTAGTGTTAATCTGATGTGAGAAGGGCTATTATTATTTTTTTGTTTAATATCCTGGAGTTAGATTAATTAGGAGACACTAACCATGTTCCTCTTCTGGGCTCTTATTAGATTGGCCATGACCCTTTTTTATTATATAAATGGCCTCACTTCTTTGCTTTAATCTAAGTTGAAATGAACCAAAGCTATCCATTTCCCATTTGCCCTGATATGCCAGAAAAAAAGCTTCTTGGAATCAGGGAATTTAACTGGAATTTAATCTGCAACATAACCCTCAGAGTGATTGGCATTACTCCGAGGGCCATTTGAAAAGCTGCCTTCACCAGATGTGACAGTGGCTGTGTTGTACAATGCCACAAGAAGGAATCTTCACCCTTTCTTTCTAAGTTTCCTCACGACACCATGTACTAGTATTTATCTGAAGGACTCATACACATCGCTTTAAGAGTGTAGGAACAGCCAGCTGCATCAAACCAAAGACCTATTCAATTCACATCCTGTTTCCCACAAGTGGCAGCCTGGCTAATATTAAACAGGTGAAGTGTGTCACTGAATACCTCTTAATGGAGAATAACAGCAAGAGAATATGATTGTAGGAGAGGCCAGCTTTGGGAATTCCAAAAATGGCTGACCCAACTACTGAGGAGAGCAGGAGGCTTGCTGAATTAAATTAATCTGATCCTACATAAGGTCCCTTCTTAATCAACATACATGTACAGTATATTCTTTTACATCCAAGACTGGGGGTCCTTTGGTTGTTCATCTCTCTTCAGCCCCAACCAAGATTTCTATATAATGGCCAGGGATGAGTTACATCATTGCCCAGTACTGTATTTAGAAGTCCCTCAGCATCCCCAACACAGGGCTGGCTACCTGCATGGGCAGCATTCATTGGGGAGTCAAGAGAACTGTATTTCAGTCTCTTTCCATCAAAAGTATTGTACTTATTTTGTTTAAAAGATGAGGAACTGAACATATGACATACATTAAGCTGTTTACATGAGAATGGATGATTTTAAAGAAAATGCAGTAGACCCTCCACATTTGCAGTTTTAACTTTTGGGGATTTGATTAATATGTTCTCTCTATAAATCTCTAGGTCCTCCAGCTCAACTCAATGGCCAATTTTCTCCAGAAGTTGTGCTGGAGGACTTAGAGATTCCTGGAGAGAACACTTCTCTAGGCACTTGCATGTCCTCCAGCACAATTACGTGGCCAGCTTCCAGCAGATGTTGACCATACAGTTGCACTGGAGGACCTAGAGATTCATAGAGAGGGGTTCCTTTGGTTAAAAAATAATCTGCTTTTTTCCTATATTTTTTCCACTTTCACAGCAGTTCTGCATCCCTAACCTCAGCAAATGTGGAAGGCCCACTGTATAGACAAGATGCCTGCTGTTTAAAAACATCAATGTATTTTATTTTTTACTCAATTATCATGTTGGTTGGAAAAAGAGGAACAAAATATCCACATATTCTCCCTCTCTTTCTCTCTATCATTCTTACATATGCATACACAGAGAGAGAGAGATCCTCATGTTCTTGTGCACATAAAACAATTTCTTGGTTCTCTCTTGCCACCTAAAACTCTGACCCCCACATGTACTGTATCACAGATTAAACTTCAGAGAATTAAGTAACCCTCTTGCAAATTGCATTGAGCAGAGAGCAGAAGACAAAGTGCAGGTCAAAAAAGCTTCAGCATAACACTGTACTACACAAATATGTGGATGGAGTTCTATTTTGGTATTTAAAATTTGAACTAAGTCCAGTGTAAGTAAGGATAGGTAGGGAGACTTCTTGGTTGTGTCATCTTGGTGGCCTCATGTCCTTTCCCTTGAGATGTCTCCAAATCTGGAGTCTTTGAGAAGAGGTGTATTTAAAAGACTTTCCAGTTTGGACTAATCCAGTAATGGCTGGATGGAAACAACTGTTTGATAAAAACAAAAAATGTCACTGCTGTTATTCTATATTTTAACTACATGTTCTGCCAGTTTTATTATGATATGCTCTTACTAACCCTGAATTATTGAATAAAAGTTTATCAGTTGTTATAAGTGATGGTCTTGTCATCATATTGTTGGGTCTTCCTAAATTGCTATCTTCAGTCACATTGTAACCAGTGAAGTCCACCAGCCACTGCTGCCCTCTCAAGTCACATTTCCTTTTGCTGGAACTGAGAGTTCTCAGACTTATTCATCCTTTTATTGTTGTTATTATGAAATCATGAGAACAATAGCACTCAGCCTGTCTCTTCTGTGCCATTCATTAGTTTCCCAACTTGTATCATAGTAGCTTATCTTATTTATTTCCTCTGTAAGGGAAGTAATCTCTTTTATGTTCATCTCCTCTTTGTAAGACACTTTCTGTCTGCCTGTAATCATTCTCATCATTTTGCCCTGAGTTTTTCAATATCCTTTCTGAGAAGGCTAACACTGAAAAAAAAATCACAAGGTTCTCCTTTGGCTCTTACCATTTATGGTAGCATTTTTGCTAAAAATGTTTTGAAGTGTGCTGGTAAATTTAATGGTTCTTATGCATATGACCATATTAGCCCCATCATAAGTGGCCCCATCAATGCATTTTCATTCCCAACAGCTGTCTTTAATCTGTGTGGTTCTTTAAATCCTAAGGGCATCTCACCACAGTTCTTTTTAGGAGTTTAACCAAATATACTGTAACTCTCTTTCATTGTGGATGAATTCCTCTTATTAGTCAAGAAAACATAAGCCAGCCCTCTGCATTTTCTAGCGTGTAGTTTAACAATAGACCACTTTTCAACTATCAAACAAGTCCTTCCTCTTCTCTTTATGGAGTTTTCAAGTGCAGCAAGACAACATTCTCAAAGTGAGCAAGTAAGGGAATGTGCTTGCGTTCATTATTGTATGGCTTATATTTACTAGAGGCTTTTTCAGAAAGGCTGCTCAGGAGTTTACTCTTTACAAAATGCCGATCACTTTATGCAGCACCCTGGACAGCACACTTCATTATTCTCATTGACTTGTACCTTCTCTTTCTAAACTGCAGTTCAGCAGATCTGATGAGATGATAACTTTGATTGAACCAGAGGACAGATGCTGGGAGCGGAGGAAGGGGGATTGGTGGGAACAGATTTGTCTTCTGCTTGCCTTTCCATTTTTTTGTGACTGGGAAAGCAGTTGTATTTGCTGCAATACCTGCTTGGGCCCAATGAACCAGCCAACAATTCGGAAAGAATTTCAGTCAACAGTGATTTTTAATTATTATCCTTTATAAAGAGCATCCCTTTAAAAAAATAGCTGCCTAACAGTGCCAGGTACAATTGTGGACTAAACTGTGGTCAGTCACCATAAGCCAGATTCTGTTATTAAACTCCACATAGATCTGCCAATTTAGAGCCTTCTGAGGCATGCTATGCTCAGAATCCCAAATAAAATAGCCAAGTCCAATTTGCATTATATTAACACAACACAGCAGAGACCTCTAAATGTTTTTAGTGATGTCCACGTCCAAGGACAGTTTTTCTCATTACAGTGACTGCTTGGTTTCCGGTGGAGTTTGGTTCCAGGACCCCTCCTACTGTGATATCGAAATCTGTGTATGCGCAAGTTCCTTTACATACATTGGTGTAGTAAATTACAAAATGAAAGTTTGCTTTATTTATTTATTTATTTATTTATTTTCAAGCTATGGGTGCAGGCTCCATGAATATGGAGGGCAGACTGTAGTCTGCTATTAAACAATATGATGGGGGTTGGGAGAATTTTCTTTGGTTCCGTTAAGATCTCTCCAGAGCAATACATTGCTTTTTAATGTCATTTACTCTGTGCTTTCACCTTGTCAGAACCATCAGAGCCTATCAAATAGAGAAGGAAGGAAGCCAGTTCTAGGAACGAGCAATCTGGAAAACAAATCAGTGTTGAGGGGAGTCTGCCAAAGACAACTCTAGCTTGCAATGGCCCAGCTGGGTTCTGGAGTTGCCCCGAAACTTATAATTCTAGTATGAAGAAATTTATTCACTCTTTCAGTAAGAAAGTTGCCCAAGTGAATCTCTCTTGTTTACATATTTAATGGGATGCCTTGTACTGAGTCAGGCCCGCACTCTGCCCAGAACAGTGATGATCAGCAACTCCAATTAGTGTCAAAAGTCAGGGGTGGAACCTGGGGTCTTATAAATACTGTTGCAAAGCAGGTGCACATTATCTTTTAAGTGCAGTTGTATTAGAAATATATCATCTTATAAATACATAGAAATGCTTTATCAAAGCATGCACTGCCAGCATGTTGTGCCTCTTCCTACCTCCTTTCTTGTTTTGTTGATATGATAGTCAGCCTTGCTCCCCATTGGGCCTGTCAGATTGTTACACTATCAAATTGTCCTCACATTACTGTGTCATACATTTTAGAAAGCATTGTTGTACTTGAAGAGATAACATATTGAAGAGGGAACTAACTTGTTTTCTGCTGCTCCAGAAACTAGGACCCAGAGCAATGGATGTAAGCTAAAGGAAAAGAGATTCCACCTCAACATTAGGAGGACCTTCCTGACAGTAAGGCCTGTTTGACAGTGGAACACACTCCTTTGGAGTGTAGTGGAGTCTCCTTCCTTAGAGGTCTTTAAACAGAGGCTGGATGGCCGTTTGTCAGGGATGCTTTGATTGAGATTTCCTGCATGGCAGGGGGTTTGACTGGATAGCCCTTGCGGTCTCTTCCAATTCTATGATTCTATGATTTGAAAGTGATTGCACTGAAAAGCAGGATGTAGACTTCTCACCTGCACAGTTATCAGCCCATCCTTATAGAGGTATGTGTTTAATGTCTAGTCTGTTGTCTTTTCCAGTCACACTCAGCAATCCAAGAAAATGAACACTTGGTTGCATACCATGCTGGCTGTTCAGCGTTTGTAACCAAAGCAAAAATGTAGAAACACTACCCCCACCAAAAGCGGGGAGCACTGGGTTGGATGAGGGAAGAGCAGAGCTAGTGGCCATGCTGCCTGGAGACCTCTGAACATTTTAATCCCAACAGATGGCCTTGCCAGCCTCTGGATGGGAATTGGCACAGCACCTGCATTGTCGACTGTGCTCCACCACTCCATAACATCCCTCTTCCTGGGATTCATTCATTAGACTGAAGGATTGGCTCAGACTGAACAGACTGGAGTGTGGCTTTGGTGTGGCTTCTGGACTTTTAGGATGCATGCATCATTGAAACACCATACCTCCACTGTGACTTGAAGCAGCTTTATTTTGGCTGTCTGTATCAGACCATGGAGAGCTTCCCTATTAGTACTATCAGCCACTGAGAATCTACAAAGGCTACTGTGGAATCTGCAAGGGCTTCCTCACACAAGTAGGCTTTGGTGTGCTTTCTGAAGAGACTGCACAATTTAAATAAGTCCCAAGTCACTCCATGAAGCAAAATTACTTCTTGACATACATTTTTTGCCTGAAATGTGCTCTGCTCTATAGTTTTATCATTCCATTACATATTTGTCTGCTACAATTTTGCATAACCAGTCTGAGTTGTTTTCAATAAGATTTAGGTATAATTTTAAATTGTTTCTAATCAGAGTAAATTGTCAATTAAAAAAAAACATGGTTCAAGTGCATTTTGCAACCCGAATAGACTGGGAATGAAGCATTTCTCTGCTTCTCCTCTGGGGTTTTATTCGTGTCTATGGTTAGTGCTAGACTTCAGGTATACAGTGTACTTCATTTTTTACTAAAACCTGAGTTCATAGGTACAAAATATTAGCTTAAGGACATGAATGTATATGAACATGTCTTAGGAATGTGAACATGACAAGAATATACATGGACTTGAATGTATACACTTAAAAATAAAGAACAGTATGCCTCTGAGGAATACTGTATATACTCATGTATAAGTCTAGAAATTTTAGTCTAAAAATTGACCACAGAAAAACTGGGTCGACTTATCCACGGATCTATGTAAGTACTGTACTTTAACTCTCATTTTAAAAAGGAACCATCCCTCATGAAAAACAAGAGCATAATCTGTCATGGAAGCACTGACTCCTGTCTATTCTCTCATTCATCCAGTCTTTAGTATGAGCACAAACAGTAGTGCTTGCTGGAAATTTGCAAGTTCTTTGGCATTGTTTTCCTTTGCTTTAGACCCTTTGTTACATTCCCCTAAGTTTTACCCTCAACTTATCCTTGGGTCATATGAAAATCCATAATTTTGGCCCCCAAACCTGCCCTCGCCTTGTACATGAGGTCGACTTATAGTCGAGTATATATGGTAGATTCAGCCAGAGATTGGTGTTCAGTTCCACAAGTGAGCTCATAGTCCTTTCACATAAAGATCCACTCCAGTTTTCCCCACCAAATTTGCTTCATTAGTTAGAAAGAGTAGGAGAAAATCCTTTAATCTTTGCTGTCTTTTGATGATCTACTGGATAATATTTGGAGACTGCCAGTAGGTCTCAGTCTGCCTGCTGTCTAGCAACAACATAATGCACAATTTTGTTGTTGTTGTTTATGCATGGTGAAACTCAAATATTTGTACAAATGTACTTCATACTTCAGTCAGTTTTAGAATTCAGCATTCACAGCACAGGAAATTCTTTGCCATGTGTTCTTGAAGCTAAACAAGTGTCAGCAGGGATTTTGAGTGTAGGATGTGCTATATATGTTCAACTACCAGGGATATGTTTAAATATGGACATTTTAAGAAACTATTAAGACCAATGTGAGGGATAAGCCTAGGAAAAGCTAGGTATTGGTATCCTATTTGCACAATAAGATTTTAGAATAATAATGAACAAGCGTTTATGTGCAACAAGTAAAGCCTGATATCTCTTGACCTTAGTCAATTCAGAGTTTTCAGGGAACCTCTGTAGGAAAGATAAACCTGGATAAACAAGGATTTTATTGGCATAGGACGACATTTGTACACTACGACTAAAAGGAATTTCAGAGAAGTAACATTTGGTTAAGAAGATTTCTGCTATTGTCATATCAAGGGCTGGTCTTCAGGGCTTCCCCCTCAATCCCCAATAAGCTTGATCAAGAATATTTTGCTCTCTTTACCAAAAGTGTTTTGATTTATACTGAAGCAAGAAGAGCAGGGAGTAACCCATAATTACTAGGCAGAGCTGCACAACCTGCCACCAACAGAGTAGCTTTTATTGTAGGAAGAGCCCAGTTCCAGAGGTGCATTGATCTTCTGTCCTTGAATTCTGTCACTTAATGAACAGACCCAGGTGTAATTACTGTACTCTCATTAAAAATAGATGATGCTGTTCTTCATGTCCACTGAGGAGAGAAAGATCTAATGTTCTAAGCAATAGATGGAGTGGAATCAAAAGCAGGATCCCTCCTTCCTTTATACCATTGTAAATTGACAGATTTTACATCTTTGATCAATTAGATTTTAATTCCTGTTAATCAACTCTGATGAAACACAAGGCTCACTTCTCATCTACACAGGGAATAAAACTGAACTTTTGCCAGCTTGTGTCTTACCTTAACACTACTTTAACAAGAGAAAGCCCTTGCTTTTGGGCTATTCATTGGGGGGGATTATTCTTTCCTCTTGATCTAATGCCAGAAAAGCAAATGAAGTGTATGTCCCAGATTGGTAGGTGCTAGATTAGGCTCAGGAAGCTTTGTGTTCTGACTTCTTGTCGCAGTGGATCTGTCTCTCTCTCTCAGCTAATGGGGGAAAACTTGGCAGCAAGCCTGCCTCCACCTGCAAGTGTCTTCAGACAAGTTTTCTTTTGTCTCCCACTCTGGGGACTAGTTCATGCCAAGCTCCTGACTGCAGCAGACCCAAAATCTGCCACCCCACTCTATTCTCCTCTCTTGTATCACACTGGAAATCTGAATGAAAGCAGTCAGCCACTGTGTGGCATCAGATATAATGCCTGTTGACTGGCACTGTTTTTGTTTCCAGTACAGATGTTTGAGCCGAATTGGAAAATTATGCTGTGGATTTAGCCTCCTCTGCACAACATAGGTGTGCTCACAAACACGACCATTTGATTTTTCCCCCTTACTTGGATTGATCTCTAGCCTCTTGAAAGCATGACTCAAGTTTATACATTGTGATTTGGTTTGAACACTTGGTGCTACTTGAAAACTCTTTTTTTCAAAACACAGATATCAGACCAAACTTTTGAGATGTGCCACTGTAATTGTGCTATTAATGTTGGAATTGAAAACTGTATTTCTTTAGCTACAGTCCAATAAATATACCAGTAAGCTGGGATTCGTTGCATCTTCTTGTCATGAATACTGTACATGCTCTGGCAAGGAGTCATTTGCATTTGTTGTTGCATAATATATCAAAGGTAACTTGTGGGGATGAAAGTGTTACTCTCCTTTTGGCACTTTTTTGGAAAAGTTACAGGCAGCATAAACCTATATACAGCTGTACCTTCCCTCAAATATCAGTATGGTGTGAAAGTATAGCTAAAACTCTTGAGTGAGCAGTGGGGCTACATGCATTAGCACTTCCAAGCTGAGCCCACCAGATCTCTTATTTTGGGGCAGGCTATTTCCTCACATTGGGCATCCCCAGTTACTACGGTGACCAAAACATCCCTTTTAATATTAAGTTGATATCAAAGGTTCCCTAGGGTGAAGGAGGGCTAGTCTATGGAGAAACACAAAACATGTGCTTCTCCACTGAGCTATAGATCTTCTCCCCACAACTAGGGGCCCAAACAGACAGGCCAAAAGAAAGCTACTTCAGGTCACTTTGGAGGTATGCTATTTAAATTATGCATGCTTCCTAAGAGGCTGGAAGCCACGCCAAAGCCATGCTCCAGTCCTAAGAACTGGAGTGCAGCTTTGGCACAGCTTCTGGCCTCTTAAGATGCATGTGTCATTTAAACAGCATACTTCCAAAGTGACCTGAAGCAGCATGTGTCTGTTCGGGCCCTAGCTGTAGAATATAAGGAGGCTTCTGTTGGCAGAAGGAAAGGAAATTTTCCACTTTGTCCACACACAGAAATTAAACCACCATTAGCAGCCTACCTACCTAGGACAGAAAGTCAAACCCAACTGCTACTTCTCCTGAATAGGTGTAAAAGAAACGAAAAAGATTACATGGTACATGCAATACTACTCCTTTCCTAAATTGACTGGTGTTTCTGAGTTGATGCAGGGAAGGCTTCAAAATCGTTCTGTCACCTGCAACATGAAACACATACAGTCAGCCCTCCATATCCACAGATTTTTTTATCCATCCATCCATGGCATGAAAATATTTTTAAATATATAAATTTCAAAAAGAAACCTTGATTTTGCCATAATATATAAGGGAGACCATTTTACTATGCCATTGTATTTAATGGGATTTGAGCGTCTATGGCTTTTGGTATCTACTGAGGGTCCTGAAACCCAACTCCAGTGGATACCAAGGGCCCACTGTATCGATATCCTACAGCGTTTTATTTGTTTGTTTGTTTATCTATTCCATTTATACCACAGCAAAACAATGTGTAGTTAAAAAGTTTTAAAGTCATTAAACAACACATCCAATATTAATTTAAAACAATTTAAAATACTGTATATTCAGTACATAATAATAAAAGACACAGCACAGCCATTCAACGTCCTTCTACCCCTAACCAGTTAAAAACTCTAGTTATGTTTAAATAAAAAGGTTTTTGACTACTGGGAGGGAAAGTGTTGTGAGGGGAGAGAGCAGTATCAGGATGTTGTTATGGGGTTTGGCAGGCTCATATTAGAGAAAGAGAAAAAGAAGGAGAAAGAGAGGCACACTGGAGCGGATTTACTTTCCTGTGTTCATGTATAAATTGACAGCTGAGTTAGAAACCTAACAAGTATTATGTGGTCCACACGGTATGTTTTACATTTGTTGTCTTGGTGCTAGTTAATGTTTGAAATGCCACTAAGAGAGTCTTTCAGTAAATAGTGATGCTCTTCACTCTACTTACATGACAGTAACTCTGACAATTTAGGCAAGCCTTTTACAAAGAACCAGCCTGTACTTGGTTGCTTGGATGTTTGGCTTCATGGAATAATGCTGTGATCTTCTGACACTTCAGGGTCGAGTTCTTTTCCCTGTGTTTCATTCAGACTGTGTGTGTTTTTCACTTCAGGGCACAGCAAAGCATTGAAAATATAGCCCTTCCTCAAATAGCAGCCATTAGCGCTGGGACACAGAGACTATTTATCAGGCCTTTTAATAATTCCTGGAGCAACCCCTCTGTCTCTTCCCCATTAATCACCATTAGGCTTCTGTAGCTGAGCACAGATTATTGAGAGGTACCAAAGGGCTAGCAAAACCAGAGGGAGCTAATGGGCTCTGATAATTTGAAGCATTCCTCCTTGTCCCAGCTACAGTGTCGGGCCCTGTGCCTCTTCTATATCCATTTTATATCTATATGGACTTCCACTCCCCACTGCCACCACACCTCCTGTCTCCTTCTGTGTCCTTTCACCCTTGTCTTTCCAGCAGCTATTTTGCAATATAATCAGGCAGAGTTAAGATTTCACCAGCTACATTCAGACATACTTCCCTGATAAGAACCTTATCTTACCTTTTCTTGTCAAGATATAAGCTCCAGAGTGATGTTCCCATGGCTAACCTTGTGATGGTATCATTCATACATGGCAGAGAGCAAAAGACCTTATTCTTCCTCTTTGGGGAATTGCACCTCTACTATATGTGTATCAGGGCTAGCCCAAGACATTTTGCTGATTGTAAAGGAACAATATGGAAGGTGTAAGGGACTGAAACTCTTTTCCCTTCCACCATTCTGTATACAGAAGCTAATTAGAGTAACTGTGAAATCTGAGCTGCAGCAATGACAGCAAGATTGAGTCTAACAAAATGAATTTCAACAGGAAGAAATACAAGGTACTACACTCAGGCAAAAAAAAAAAATGAAATTCACAGACATAGGATGACACCTGACTTGACAATACATGTGAAAGGGATCTAGGAGTCTTAGTAGAGCAAAAGTTGAACATGAGTCAACAGTTTGGTACAGCAGCTAAAAAAGTCAATATGATCATGTGCTGCATGAATTATGTAGTGTCTAGATCAGTGCTGGTGTACCTTTTTCAAGCTGCATGCCAGCGGTGGTGCAGGGAGAGCATCCACGCTCTGGAGTCTGGGCTTCTGGGCAGGACTTCTCCCCTTGCCCTTTCCCTGGCTTTCAGCTCTCTCTGAGAGACAGCTAGAAGACAGAGAACGTCTGGGAGGAGGGGTGCTGGGGGGGTGCCGGGCACAGGCTGGTTGCTCCTCCTCCTCCTCCTCCTCCTCCTCCTCCTGCCCTTCCTCCGGCCTCTGGAGAGACAGCTGGGGGTTGGGAAAGGTCAGTGAGGAGGAGGAGGAGTGGACACGTGCCCAGTTGTCCTCCTCCTGGACCTTTCCTGATTCCCAGCTGTCTCTTCGGAGACAACTGGAGGCCGGGAAAGGTCTCTGGGGAAGAGCAACTGGCGTGTAAAGGTAGTCCCTTGGCATGAATGTCTAGTCATAACTGACTGTAGGGGGCGGTGCTGATCTCTGTACTAAGCCAAAGAACCAGCATTGTCCAAAGGTGAATCCATGTGGCCAGCACGACTGCACCGAACACTGTTACCTTCCCACCAAAGTGGTACCTATTTATCTACTTGCATTTGTATGCTTTCAAACTGCTACATCGGCAGAAGCTGAGACTAGTGACAGGAACTCACTCCATCATGCAACACTCGGGCCTCAAACTGCCAGCCTTCTGATCTTCCGATCATCAGAATTGGTGTCTTAACCACTAAGACAATGCATCCCCAAAAGGCAACTCAGGGCCTGAGATTCCTGAGCCCTACTGAAATCCAGTATTTGGCTCTCTGAAGGGACTGATGTGCTGTTTTTCCATGTGGGTCTAGCAGTTAGTCTAGATGGAGCCTTGGGAATTCATAACTAAAATGCAGGTAACTGCCACATAATGACAGGATACACTGGGATTCAGTGGCCTGATTCCAGCTGCCAATTATTATCAAAGAAAATAATTGAGTGGACACAAAAGAAGGATTGAAGAAAGGAGGATGAAATGAACTTAGGGCGGAAAAATGAAATGCACAGATATAGGATGGGGGACACCTGGCTGAACAAAACTACATGTGAAAGGGATCTAGGAGTCCAAGTAGACCACAAGTTGAACATGAGTCAACAGTGTGATGCGGCAGCTAACAAGGCCAATGCAATTTCAGGCTGCATCAATAAAAGTATAGAGTCTAGATCAAGAGAAGTAATAGTGCCACTCTATTCTGCTCTGGTCAGGCCCCACCTGGAATATTGTGTCCAGTTCTGGGCACCACAATTCAAAAGGACATTGAGAAACTAGAGCGTGTCCAAGGGAGAGCGACTAAAATGGTGAAGGGTCTGGAAACAATACCCTATGAGGAAAGACACAGGGACCTGGGGATGTTTAGTCTGGAGAATAAAAGGTTAAGAGGTGATATGATAGCCCTGTTTAAATACTTGAAGGGATGCCATATTGAGGAGGGAGCAAGCTTGTTTTCTGCTGCTCCAGAGACTAGGACCTGGAGCAATGGATGCAAGCTACAGGAAAAGAGATTGCACGTCAACATTAGGAGGAACTTCCTGACAGTAAGGGCTGTTCGACAGTGGAACACACTCCCTCGGAGTGTAGTGGAGTCTCCTTCCTTGGAAGTCTTTAAGCAGAGGCTGGATGGCCATCTGTTGAGGATGCTTTGATTGAGAGTTCCTGCATGGCAAGGGGTTGGACTGGATGGCCCTTGTGGTCTCTTCCAACTCTATGATTCTATGATTCTGTGCAGAAGCAGAGGTGGGCAGTTCAAGCTGAGATTGTTGCCTTTTCTGGATCACAGAGAGATGCAGAAGTTGTATGATTTTGACAGGCTCTATAACTGGTGAATTATGGACCTGATGAAGCTGAAGCAGAAAATGAACAAGAAGTTCACAGAATGTCTCTCTCACACTCCCAGCAGGAAATTCTAGTCTGCTCGTCTTCTAATTCATATTCCCAGGTAGTCCCCCTCAGCTGCACATCCTTTTGAGATGTTCCAGATATGAACTTTTTCTCCCAGCCTCTATTTTTTATCTCCCATTTCACTGCCTAAATGAGCAAACACATAGATACAAAGATGGAGAGATGAAAGGAATACAAAGCCTCTGTCGCACACACAAAAGCATAAAGGCAGCCCAGCATACACCTGTAATCCCGCCAAGGCAGGTGGCCTCAAGGAACAAACCAATCCCCCAGCCTGGGCTTTACTCCAGCTGGCTTGCTTTCACCACCTCAGTGCAAATTCAATGGGTCCTAGCTTTTTGAAAGAAAACCCATTTTGCTGCTTTCTCAGATGAAAGCCAAGAATGAAACCTACTCAGCAGTGGAAGGTAGAGGTAATAAGTAAATAGAAAAATAAATAAACAAACAAATAAATATTGTAAATATTGGGATATTATTGTCTATTGGTTTTTAAACTTTTGTACTTGCACGTTGTTTTAACTGTATTTTGTTTTAATTCTATATTCGAAGCCATCTTGATTCCCATATTGGGAAAAAGATGAGATATAAATTAAATTAAATGGATAAACAGAGTAGTGGGTGAAATATAAGAAACCAGGCCCTGCTTGGCTTGAAGGTACTGGTTGGCATACGTAACTTTCCCTTACATGGTGGTATGTCCGTTTTGGGGCACTGAGAAGGTTTCCCATTCCTCCCTCTACAGTGCCTACCCACATTCCTCAACTGGATAGACCCCCAAGTAGTCATTCCCTGATTCGTGTGGAGCACAGATGATTGCAGAAGAATCCTCCCGTAGCCAGACATGAAGTGTTAGCATCAGAGGCAAGATCTGCAAGGGTCCTCTGGAGGTCTCAGTACTGCGGTAATCATTCTGCATCTGCAGTCTGGTCCACATGAAGCAGAGAATGACTGTGCGGGTGGCTTGTTCAGTAAGGCTGTCCTATAGATAGACACTGCCTGAACATTGTGGAAAAGTTCCATATTAGCCAGCATGGAATTTAAGTTCCAGAGCCCTGCATATGAGCTATTCTGTGTAGATGGAAGTGAATGTAACAGGGCTTGAAGTAAATAGCTTTTTTCCCCCATACCTTGGGTACATCACATACTCTCAGCCTCAGGGAAGGCAATGGCAAACCCCCTCTAAACAATTCTTGCCAAGAAAACTCCATGATAAAACCCTATGATAAAAAACCCTCTAAACAAATCTTGCCAAGAAAACCCCAGGATAAAACCCCATGATATAAACTTAGGGTTACCAACTTGAAGGCACACAGCACACACACACACATGCGCACACACACACACACACACACACACACACACACAGAGGTCCATTAGTCCTTGGACTTTGCCATCCTTTTAGCATTTTACTTACCAGCACAAATGCCACATAAGTAATTCTCAGTCAATGTAGTGTAGTGGTTTGAGCTTTGGACTACAACTCTGGAGACCAGGGTATAAATCCCACAGTCAAAACCCACTGAGTGATCTTGGGCAAGTCACACTCTTTCAGCCTCCAAGCAAGGCACAAGCAACTCCCCTCCTGAACAAATCTTGCCAAGAAAATCCTGTAATAGCCCTTAGGATTGACATAAATCAGAAGCCGCACAATACAAGAAATCTTCAGGAACTGCTGAAGGCACTGGAGAGTGACTGTTCTCTTTGACTTCAGAGGGCTGCTGTCCAGTTTAAGGTTTCACCTGTCCATTCTTGTTTCTTAGTCCTCCAACCTTCCAGGATTAGATTATTAATAAACTATGGACAATAGTGTGAAGAGAAAGGAAGCAATTAGCAGGAGAGCAGGAGGCAAATATTTGCTACACAAAAGAGAATAAAAGGCCTGTAATTTCCCACCCAACATGCAGCAGAAGAGGGAGAACAACAATAATTATCATCATAATAAAAAAGCATGCATTTCCACAAGAAAAGTTCTCCACACACACACACACACACACCAGGAAAGTAGTGTCAAGAGATGAAGGTGAAATTTTTCCATGGCTCTGTTCATTCATTCAGCTCCTCTGCTCTCTCTGGTTTCGCACCAGAAATTAGTGTGTCACTTGCAGGTGATAGACAGAGGTGCAGAGAGAGGTGGCAGAGGGACTCAAAGGGGAGAAAATCAAAGGACAAAGAAAAGGAAAAAGCCCAAGAAGAAAATGACAAGAGGCCAGCAAAAAGGCAAAAAACACCTGGTTACTCCGGATAAGATCCAAAACCTACAGGCAGGCAAGCAATTTCCAGAACTTGAGTCATTAGTATTTTTTTAAAAAATCTAATTCATTCAGATTTTAGACAGAGGACCCAAGACACTATGTTATTACTGGAGAAATTACTACATTATTGCTGGAGAAATTACTACATTATTACTGGAGAAAATTTTAATACATTATGCTGTCCATTAAATTAAATATTAATGTACAGTATTAGTTTCGAAAGAAATCTTAGAAGATGGCATATGTTAATAGTGGTTGGTATTATTGGCCCTCAGGTGACCCAATTGCTTATTTGTACCTTTAATTGGTATCTTTTTGTATCTTAAATTGTCTTCTCCAATTTGATAGTTTCCAGATGGCTTATGCTAGAAACCTTGCAATTACGTTGCTAGCTGAGAGTGGTAGGTTTTGTAATCCAACACATCTGGAAACTGCCATGTTGAGGAAAGATATCCTAAAGCAAGCTATCAACAACCCTGTCAGTCATGGTCTATCACTGATCTGAACCTCCCTTCCCATCCCACCACCCCAGCAAACATGTAGGTTGTTCCCTCATCCACCTAACATGGTGGATTATTTGTCTGGATTAGAAAAGGTTATAAGAGTCTGTGCATCAAAGCCAACTATTAGCCCGAACTAGTGTAGAGCCATTAAATTGAATTGGAGTTTCTTAAGTCAATATTAATGTAAAGCCCATTGATCCTATGTGACTACCCCAGTTGGGAACAGACATTGGAATTACCCTAATGCTTTTATTCCAGTTAGAGGACACTGATCCAGTGAAACATCAGTGTACTGCCTGCTTTGACAGATTTCCACATGCAGTGGAGCAGTGGTATCACTAGGGAGGTGGAGGTGGTACAGGCCGCACCAGGTGACATGACACCACTACTTCCCACACAACTACCTTTTGGCAGAAATGGCTGTAACATTCATCTGCAGCCCTTTAAAATGCTGAAGAGATGGTCTGATTAGGGCAAGGCTCAGTGGAAGGAGAAAGGAGACGCCCTAAGTATTAAAATAAATAAATAAATAAATTTTAAATTTTAATTTAAAAAATAATAATGTTTTAAAAATACTTTTAAACTTTTCTTTAAAACCTTACCAAATTTTCACTTTAACCACATGAAACTATGTGCAAGTAAATACATTTAGGCTGTTGGTATGATATTGTAATTTAAAGATATAATTTTAATTTTGCTAGTTGTTTATGCCACAACTATGAACATCACATTCAGTGTTATGTGGGAATTACAATTTATGAATACCATTACTACAAAAAATATTACTAAGGATTCTGTATTCTGTGGCATGGGAGGAGATCGGGGGTGGGGGAACCATGAGTTTCTGCACTGGGTGTCTCCCATCCTAGTGATTCAACTGCAGTGGGGTTTTGTTTTGTGATGAAAGATTAAATTGTGCCAGTCTCCATCAGCAATCTGAAGTGGTAGCAATCTAAAACAAGATCATTACTTGGCAGTTCAGCATAAAGAAACTGGACCCAAGGCTGCTAAATACTACAGTAAGAGATGCTTCTCAGAAAAGTTTGCCAAGAGGCAAACACTATAGAGGAACACTAGCTCCCTGCCCTGGGAGAAGTAGGCTCTGTAGAGAGTGGCATAGATTGAATTCAATGTCAGTTGGAAAAAACTCTTCAAGAAGAGCCAGTGTGGTGTGGTGGTTTGAGTGCTGGACTATGACTCTGGAGATCAAAGTTCAACTCCCCACTCGAGCATAAAAACCCACTGGGTTACCTTGGTAAGTCATACTGTCTCTGCCTCAGAGGATGGCAATGGCAAACCCACTCTGAACAAACCTGCCAAGAAAAACCCATAATAAGTTTACCCTAGGGTTGCCACAAGTCAGAAAGAACTTAGGCATACAGCATCAACAATGTGACATGTAAAAATTAAATGTGAGTTGAAAGAAAAATCTTCAAGAATTTCCTCAGTTAGAACTGTGTGTGTGTGTGAGTGAGTGCCTTCAAGTTGCCTGTCAAGATGTGGTGACTCCATGAATTTTTCTTAGTTTCTAATTTTTCTTAGGCAAGGTATACTCAGAGGTAGTTTTGCCAGTTCCATCCTCTGAAATATAGCCTATTCACCCAGTATTCTTTGAAAGTCTCCCACCCAAATACTAAGGAAGATATACCCTGCTTAGCTTCTAAGATCAGATGGTGCCCTAGAGCTACCAACCCTTAGGCACGTTACAGACGGGGCCATGAGGTGCTTTCGTTACGCGCGAGGGGCAGTGCTTCCTGATGCACCTTGCCCCTTGTGCGTAACGAGTGCATCAAAATGGCCGTGCCCTATACATATGGGTGCCACCATTTTGACGTCATGGACGCATAGCGTCCGGACTTTGCGCGGCGGAAGTGACGCTGCAAGTGCGCGCTTCGCGCCTTGCAGCGCCACTTCCAGAGCACAGAAAGAAGCACCATTTTGGCGCTTCTTTCTTGCTGCACCTGGGAACTGTGCGGTTTGGCTGCTGCGGTTCCCAGATACAGCAACCGGCAGCAGCGCAAGACCGCCCGTTTTGGGCAGTCTGTAACGTGCCCCAAATTCCTTCTCTTTCCCCCCAGGTCAGAATCTAGTAGATTTCTCTACGGCTCACCCATTCTAGTCTCTGTTCATTCAGTCTTTTCCCTTTGGGTCCCTCAACAATAGATGATTCCAAAATTTCAGATTCTTCAGAATAGCAATAGCAATAGCAGCTACATTTCTCTACCACTTCATACTAAACTAAGCAGTCTCTAAGCTGTTTACGACAGGTAAGATAATTGCCCCCAACAAGCTGGGTACTCATTTTAGTGACCTCAGAATGATGCCAAGCTGAGTCAACCCTGGAGCTCCTGGCTGGAATCAAACTCACAACCTTGTGACTGTGAGTGAGTGGCTGCAGTATCAGCATTTAACCACTGCGCCACCAGGGCCTTTTGTCAGGTTAAATGTTGAAATTAGTGGACAGTGTGGAAATCCAAAAAATGGCTCAGTGTTTTAGTCATGACCTTTTCCTGGAGTACTCAGAGGTCTACTCATAGCCTGGTTGAATTCACAACCAACATTTGGTTTGCTTTTAATCTGGATATGCAGACACATAATTCACGTTTCTGTTCCGTACTGTTGTTTTTAAATCTAGAAATCCAATTATAGATCTCCCATGTAACATGTAGTTCAGCCCTTAGCTGTCAAGCTGTGAAGTTACAAAATGTCTCAGAGCTGAAGGCTGGAGTGAGAACAGTGTCACAGCAGTGAGTGATCCATATAGTCACTTGAACTGCTCTTGCAAAAACATGTCAGCCTAGGAAAATGATGGGGGGGGGATTCCCCCCATTCATAGCTTAATCCGCTTGTTGAGGAGATGATTACTGGATTGCTTGCTGGTTCTACATGGGTGGGGGCATTTGTTCTCACAAGCAGTACTCTGCTCTCTTGTTTGATTAGGCTGATGGAAGAAAACAGGATAGCTGCTTTGCCTTGACCAAGTGGAAGGAGAATGGTCTCTTTTTATCTGTGTGATACTGATGGGGTTGTAAAGACAACCCTGTAAACACTCTGCTAAGGAGCTTGTGGTTCCATTCATTAATGAGGTTACATCTAATACTGCTAGACATTGGTTTTTCATAGCAATATCTCTGGCAGGCAAGGATGGGGACATGGCAAATCAGAGCAAGGAAATAGAAGAAATTAGGGTTGAGGAGCAGGGAAGAGAGGGAGGAGCTGCCATCCCCAGCAATTCCTCATCCACAGACCACATACTGCACTTTGGCAACTAGCCTTTTTATTCCTCTGAAGATTCAGCAGTCAGAATTCAGTTAATCATATTTATTTGGTGTTTTTCTAATGAAATTGCTGCTCGCTGCAGATGCTAATGGCTTTACAGAGACTGCTTTCAACTGTAGCAACTATGCTCCAGAGAAAGTAGCAGTGACTCAAGAGCAGGAGTCAAGAATGTGTAGCCTTTTAAACATTGTTGGAATGCAGCTCCCATCAGCCCTAGCCACCATAGTCAAAGGGATAATAGGAGTTGAATACATTGTAGAATCATAACGTTGGAAGATGCTTTCTGTTGCTCTTCAACTCCAAGCTGTCTTGGATGAAACCGATTATCTAGATCCATTTCAAACTGGCTTTAGGACAGGATTTGGAGTTGAGACTGCCATGGTTGCTCTGGCTAATGACCTATGTCTGGGCATCGAGAGGGGTAGTGTGACCCTGTTGGCGCTTCTGAACCTTTCAGCAGCATTTGACACTATAGATCATGACATCCTCTTGAATCGCCTGAGAAGGTTAGGAATAGGAGGCACTGCGCTCCAGTGGTTCCGTTCCTTCCTCTCGGGCAGATTCCAGAGGGTGGTGCTCGAGGACAGTTGCTCGGCAAGGAAGGAGATTAATTGTGGCATCCCACAAGGCGCCATTCTGTCCCCGATGCTTTTCAACATTTACATGAAGCCGCTGGAAGAGATTATCTGGAGGCATGGGTACGCTGATGACACCCAGATATATTTCTCCATGTCTCGGTCTTCAGCTTTGACTTCAGATGGTGTCTCGCCTCTCAATGACTGTGTTAAGGCAGTAATGGTTTGGATGAGGGAAAACAAACTGAAGCTTAATCCAGACAAAACGGAGGTACTTATGGTATCAGCTCCGAACCCAGGCATCGGGATACAACCTCCAGTCCTTGAAGGGGTCACACTCTCCTCAAAGGACTGTATTCACAGTCTGGGGGTGCTCCTAGATTTGTTGCTTCACATGACAAATCAGGTGAATGCGACGGTCAGGAGTGCCTGTTATCAGCTCCGGCTGGTACGCCAGCTGCGCCCTTTCCTGGAAGTCAGGGACCTTGAGACCGTAGTACATGCACTGGTAACCTCACGTCTTGATTTCTGCAATGCACTCTACATGGGGCTACCCTTGTACTTGGTCCGGAAACTTCAATTAGTTCAAAACATGGCAGCCAGACTGGTCTCTGGTACATCCAGAAGAGACCATATAACACCGATCTTAAGATCACTTCACTGGCTGCCCATCAGTTTCCGGGCCCAGTACAAGGTGTTGGTTATCACCTTCAAAGCCCTAAATGGCTTGGGTCCAACCTATCTTTGGGACCGCCTCCTTCCATATAATCCTCCCCGCACACTTAGATCCTCAGGGGAAAAATTTGTTACAGCCTTGTAAAACAAGGCTGTCTATGACCTCCTAGAGGACCTTCTCAGCTGTTGCTCCCTGACTGTGGAATGGCCTGCCGGACGAAATCCATCATATTACCACTCTGGACAGCTTTAAAAGAGCTATAAAGATGGATCTCTTCTGGCAGGCCTTTCCTGAATAGTTCTCTGGCTATCAGAAAGAAAATCTAACTGCTGACCTGACTTCACCACAGTTATCATATTGTTTTTAATGAGAGTTAAAGTACCATATTTACATAGACCCATAGATAACTCAACTAAGGTTTTTTGGGTCAATTTTTTACTGAAATTACTAGACGTATACATGAGTAGATATAGTAATTACAAATTGAACTTAATTTTTAAGATTTTTATTTATTAGTACAGTCCACCCTCCTTATCTGCAGATTTGCCATCTGTGGATTTAACCATTCTCAGACAGCAAGCCCTCCTTTTGGCTAATAATAATAATAATAATAATAATAATAATATTTATTTCTATACCGCTTTTCCTGGGAGATCAAAGCGGTTTCCAAGTTCAAAGGGAATATACATTTTAAACATGTTACAATATAATATACAGTCAAGAATTCTGTCTCTTGAGGCCAGCCTGCTCTCTCCCTCACAGGCCCAAGGATGACAGTTACGGGGAGGGAGGGCACTGTCTCTTCAGGCCAGCCTGCTCTCTCCCTCACAGGCCCAAGGATGACAGTTACGGAGGGGGGGCACTGTCTCTTCAGGCCAGCCTGCTCTCTCCCTCACAGGCCCAAGGATGACAGTTACGGAGGGAGGGCACTGTCTCTCAGGCCAGCCTGCTCTCTCCTCACAGGCCCAAGGATGACAGTTACGGAGGGAGGGCACTGTCTCTTCAGGCCAGCCTGCTCTCTCCCTCACAGGCCCAGGATGACGTTACGGAGGGAGGGCCACTGTCTCTTCAGGCCAGCCTGCTCTCTCCCTCACAGGCCCAAGGATGACAGTTACGGAGGGAGGGCACTGTCTCTTCAGGCCAGCCTGCTCTCTCCCTCACAGGCCCAAGGATGACAGTTATGGTAACATGCTTGCACTGTGCCGCCCTTACTTTTAACAGGACTTGAGCATGTGCGAATTTTCATATCCACAGATGGGTCCAGAATGGATCCCCCATGAATATGGAGGTCTGACTGTACAAATGGAGCTGTAAGTTCCTGAACTGTAAGGAACATCTGAACTATGAGGAAACCTCTTTGGTTTTGCCCATTTCAGAATCAGGCAAAAAGAACCCCTGTAAAAACGAAAACAAAAGTAAAAAATTATTAAAAACAAAGAGAATTATTTTGTCTCCTTCTTTTCCATACTGTAAAGCAGACATAATGTACTAATTCCCACAAAAAGACCTGAGAAAAGGAAACCCAAACTAGGATCGTGTACTTGCATAGTCTTACATAAAAATCTTCCTCTTATATAGATTTCAGAAATTATTGGGGGACAGTAAACATGTGAACATCTTGTCTTAAATATTTTATTAATCTTTCTGAAATAAAATATTCCATAATACATTTTTAATGTTATTTTTCTGTAGAAAAAGGGCAGTTTGGAAAAATTGGGATTTTTTTTCCCTGCTTTGTCCAAGCCTTCACATCTCTAGTCATTATCTCACTCCTACTGCCCTCCAAGCATGTTTGGTGGGATCATGACAGAAGGTCTCCTTGGTGGCTACTTCCAGATTATGGAACCTCATTTTAATGCCCTCAACCATGTTACCCTGCAGGCAAAGAGAGTTGTATCCTGGCAGGATTTCAGCAATTGGCTCTGGGTTGGGGGGGGGGGGGGGGGGGCTTTTAACAGATTGGTGCTCTGCTTATTTGGTTTTTATTGATGTGTTTTTAAATTGCTTCTTGGTTCAACAGTGTTACAGTTTGATTATGTTGTTACTCTTTGTATGTTTTTGTCTGTACCTGTTTTCCCCCTTTATCTGTTTCTGTTTTAGTTTTGTTACGAGTTGCTTTGGGTCCTATTTCTGGAAAAAAGATGGGATATAAATCAAATCAGATCAAATCAAATCAAACTAAATAAGTTAGCAGTATTGACATGAATGTAAACAAGGCATGGAGACAACTAAGAAGAACACACTCAGACGATGGTTCTTGGCAAGATTCATGCTTTCTGTGTACAGCTTGTTTTGTGGTATTAAACATCTGCATTCAAACTTTTTGAAAGGCTCTGATATTTTTAGGGGCTTTTTGTGCCCTTTCAAAGTAGACAATGTAAAAGCCTCTGCAAGAAGAACAGTTATTGTACTGTTCTTGCAACTTTCAGAATCCAAGTTACTATAAAGCAGCAGTTAAAGTTCTATCAACCACTTGCACAATTAAGGTGTCAATCTTAGTGACAAAGTGCAAAGGGATCTTGTAGCACTCTGAGACTGAGAGAAAGAAAGAACTTGGTAGCATAAGCTTTCATGGACTTCATAGATACATCTGAGGAATAAGGTTTAAGTCTAGGAAAGCTTATACTACTTTCTTGCTTTCAGTTAGTCTCAAAAGTGACGCAAGATCCCTTTGCATACTGATTCAGATTAATACAGCTATGGAGATTAGTGCACTCTCTTTTAATGTGCCTTATCCCCAATGGGATTCAAGTGCATTTGTTTTTAAAACGGGATTTATCACATTCGCTGTGGGCAGGCAAATGCATCCCATTTACAGCCCGAATGCTAGCCAGGCTTATCCCACACCTTTTCCAGAATACAAAAATCCCATTCTTGAAAAGCTGCCAGATTGCCTCTTACCAAGAGATGGCTTTTAG
Organism: Sceloporus undulatus; assembly: GCF_019175285.1. Classification (NCBI taxonomy): domain Eukaryota; kingdom Metazoa; phylum Chordata; class Lepidosauria; order Squamata; family Phrynosomatidae; genus Sceloporus; species Sceloporus undulatus. The sequence goes on along the minus strand of NC_056523.1, from coordinate 82,678,888 downwards.
GGTGAGACAGCAATATGTTTAGGCTCAACCCTTCCAAAATTCTAAAAGCAGAGCTATCTCAGGCAGTAGTTTTTAGATATCATGAAAGAACAGTCCACTGTTTATTATTTAATTTCTTATTAATCTATATTTTCTGCGAAGGATTGGGAAAGAAATCCATTGATATAAAAACATTGCTTAAAAATTGTCTGGTTTTGGGTACCATGCCCTTTGCCTTAATGGGTGAGTGGCACCATTTCCTGCTCGGCCTCAGGCAATCAGGTATTTCCCTCCTAGCTTTGCTCTAAATCCCAGAAGTGAACCAAACTGGAAAGGAAAGTATCTCCAGTGAAAGAGCAGAAAGAGACAGCTTCGCTCACCCAAATGCATTTTTGTTATAGCAATTTATCACGCCTCTTGCTTTAGATTTGAATAGCCCAGACACATAAAACAATCAATGTGGCAGCCTCTCTCTTGTCCTGTTTGGCCCCAAGATTAGATGGAATGATTCCAGGTAGGGTTGTCCTTGGGGCTTGAAGTCCTTGGGGCTTGAGACTCTGGCTCATGATCTTTATCTGGAGATGAAAGGAGACCTCTCTGAATACTCCCAGACTTCTCTGTGGCACTGAACAATGTTCACCCTTGGATTCTTTTTGGATGCCTGCATGATTTGATAAGAAGTTTAGGCAATGAGGTCAGAAAAATTGCTTGTTTGTTTGTTTTCTTTCCTCCAAAAAACATAATTCTCTGATTTGGCCAGTACTCTGGGATTCAAAAGACAATGGAGACTTCTCTTTCATAACCCATGTTCAACATGAATGAGACCTGCCTAACATAGCGGAGATGCACTTTTTCCAGCAAGGTTACTCAGGTGGATTGCTCTGTATGCACAAGACACCAAGTTCAGTCTCTGCCATTTCCATACAGGGCAGGGAGAGAATCCTTCCTGTAGCCATCAGTCAGTGCTGACAGTAGTGAGCTAGATAAAGAGTGAGCAACTGCATGCGAGCCAGGGGCCAATTCTTCCCCTCAACCCCCATTGCAGGCCAGACCTCCCCTCAACCCTCCTTGCAAGCCAGACCTCCTACAGCATGCCCAAATACATCTGTTTTCCATTGCAGTCCTTCTCAAAATGGCAACAAGAAATAACTTCCCCTCACTTCCTGTCACCATTTTGAGAGGAACAGAAGAGGAAAGTGTAGGTGTTTGGTGGTTGTATGAGGTTCAAGGGTTCATGTGAGGGTGTACAGCACTTTCACATGTTTTCACACATTCAGGAGTCTTTCTGTGTGGTTTCAGGGCAAAATTACATGGAAATCATGCGTAATCTTTTTTTTTTTTTTAATTGAGGAGTTGGAGAGGCTTTGGGAGATGAGGGGAGTTCCCATGGGCCACACTTTGCTCACCCCTGGGCTAGATGGATGAATGGCCTGACTTTGTATATGACAGTTCTTTGTGGTCTCTGCAAAACACACAAATGGGTTATTCTCCGCCTGTGCAGCAATTTTAGATCCTACTGGAATTGCTAGGGAAGAATTTTTGGCGGTAGCTCCACCCACCCTCTATATAGGCTTGGTATCTTCCTGCCCTTTCTCAGTTCCTTTTGTCCGCCACATGAGCAACATTGAAACCTTGCTTGGAAATCTCTCCTTCCTTCTCTTTGCAATATGTTTTTGACCACGTTTTGGCTTTCTCAGCTTCTCTTTCAGATAGTGATTTAGACTGATTTGGACTCTGATTAAAGGTATTCTCCCGGCTTATTTGACTACTCCTTTGTCTCATCCTTCAGCTTGACGATGTCCTTGCACTCCTTCAGAAGGTGCACCGAGTGCAGAGGAAAGATCCCCAGCCAGGACGGTCACTCCATGTGCTTCCTTTCCTTGGGTGAGGGTCACAACGTATCTATGTGCCCTCATTGCAAGGCCTTTACACCACAGGCCAGGAAAAACAGGGAGATGTGCCTTCATTCTCTGCTCTTTGCGCAGATTTTGAGGCTTCCCGCTCCTACTAAGATCACTGCCAAGGCTCCTGCTGCTGAGGACACACCTGCCGCTGAGGTCCTGCAATCTCCCACCACGGAGAAACACAAACCAGAGGACCATGTGTCTGGGCATGTTCCCTTCCCTAAATGGAAAAAATCCTCAGACAGCTCCAAGTCAAGCAAGACGCATAAGTCTTCTAAGGACAAGCCCAAGGACTCTTCTCACCATAAGGAGACGAAACCTCATCCTTCCACCTCTTCGGAGGCCGACCGTCGATCCCGTACCGACCAACCCTTGCCTCCGGCCGACATGGATTCAAGTTCGGTACCGTGCGGCCAACTTCCCGCTCAGCCCACAACTCCTCTTCCATCCTGAGAGGGCCTCGGCTCTCCATCCCAAGCTGAGTCTCTCCCAATTCTTCAGGGGTCCCTGAACCGTACCAACTCTTGGACACAGAGCTCGATGCCTTTCCTCGTCAGCTTCCAGACCTGGACCTGACAGCATCTCACTGCATTCCTGTGGAACATCTTTCACAGACTTCTGAACTCATCCACTTTGGTGAAGACCTTGATGAGGACTTGTCTTATGGTCTCCCTGATCCTGTCGGTTTTTGACGACCTGACCAGGACCTACTACCTCCCCCTCAATCCTTCAGAAGTTCGAGCTGGACGTTATGTCCAAAACTTCAGTACTGAAGAACCCCGGCTTCCCTCTCACACAGCCTCAGCTTTGGCTGGAGCCTCTTGGTCCTGTCCCCCATACACATCTTCCTTCTCAGACGCTCCTTGCTTCTGTTGTGCTACCACCTCTCCTGACCTCTCCTCTTCATTCGAGGCCCGTCCTCAGACCTCCTTCAATCTCATCCGAGTCACCCAACTATGCACAATCGGGTTACTCTCAACTTCTTCAAGATTTGGTCCTCACAGCTCCTGAGGCCTCCTCCCCCTCCAACGATGTCAAATTGTTTGCCGGACAGGTGATCCGTATGGACAAGGCTCTCCATGTCAGCGTTCTCCACACCAACTCCGAGGTCTTGATTCCATAGATGAACGTGTCCGAAGCAGGATCCCAACACATCTTTCGATCCCATTTTTACCTTCCATGTTGAAGATTGTTAAACTCTCCTGGATGCTGCCCTCTTCTTCTCAGCCACTCTCTAAGGAACTGGACAACCTGTACAGGATCACTCCCTACAAGGATTCCTGGCTCTTTGAACACCCCTGTCCAATCTCTGCTGTTGTCGAAGCATCCCAACTCCGCTTCACCCCTAAAGCAGCTTCAACTCCAAATGACCCAGAGGGATGCAAACTGGACTCCATGGCTCGAAAGTCTTACGCTTCAGCCATTTTGGACCTCAAAGTTGCAAATTATGCGGCCTGTATGGCCGCTTATCAACAACACTTACAGGAACGGGCTCTTCCCCTCTATGACAACCTTTCAGAGGAAAAGAAACGCCTAGCCCTTTTGATCCACGCCGAGGCACACTCTCTGACTGCAACAAATTATCTCCGCCAGACACCCAGCTGATTGTGCCACTAGGCAACTCTCAGGAGCCGTTGCCCTCCGTTACCACGCATGGCTCAGATCGTCTGACCTGACACCTCTGGCCAGACACGCCATTGAAGAGCTCCCCTTCGACGCCTCTGGCCTTTTCCAAAAGAACACTGATAACAAGCTGGATTTCAAAAACAAAATGAGAAATACAGACCATAAATATGATATGTCATCGTCAACTACCCCTCGGTCTCCCCATCCCTACCAGCACTGTTCAGGATGGCAAAAGCCTTCTTACCCCCCCAGCCAGGGTAGGCCTAATCAATCTTCGGGTTATCAACAACAACGCTTCCCCTCTCATCAACAACCTGGTTCAGGAAAGCGTCAATCAAAATGCAAATATAAGCAGCCCTTCCAAAAGAAGGACTCTGATCAGGGCAAACAACGCTTCTGAAGCTTTTCAGCGCACTTCGCCCTGTTACCTCCCTTTGGGGATCACCTGGCCCATTTTTACCACTCTTGGGCCTCCATAACATCTGACTCTTGGCTCCTCAAAATTGTCTGCAGGGGCTATACCCTCGCGCTCCAACACTTTCCCCCAAGGGGTAACTTTGTTTCCGCTCCCCCCTCAGACACCCTTCTCGACAAAGTGCACTCCCTTTGCACCAAAGGGGCCTTCGAACCCATGTCCCCTTCCCAAACCCATGACTGTTTCTTCACCAGATATTTCATTGTCACCAAACCTAACAGAAGATTCCTTCCTATTTTACACCTCCGTGGCTAAAATTTCTTCATTGACTATAAACATTTCCGTATGGTGACTCTCACTTCTATCTTGACCCTATTACAGGACTCAGACTGATTCGCCACTGTGGACCTTCGGAATGCTTATTTCCACATCAGCATCTGAGAGGACCACCGTAACCTCCTTGTCTTTTCTGTTGGTACCGACTCTTTTTGCTACCGTGTTTTGCTTTTCGGACTCTCCACGGCGCCAAGGGTTTTCACCAAGTGCATGGCTATCATGGCAGCATTTCTCCACCAGCAGAACATCATCGTCTTCCCCTACTTCAACGATTGGCTGTTCGTGGCCCCAAGCAGATCCACACTCTCCAACCATCCTGGCCATGTTCTTTCTGTCCTTCGAACCTTGGGACTTATGCTCAACCCAGAGATGTCCACTCTCTGTCCCACACAAAGAGTGAGATTCATCGGCGCCATGTTAGATTCCACAATGTCAAAGGCATACCTCCATAACATCCAACTCCTGGATGCTTTCCATCGTCTGTAGGGGTTATGCTCTGGAGCTCCAATCCTCTCCCCTGGGGGGCATCATTCTCCCCATTCCACCATCAGACAACCTTCTCGATGAAGTGCGCTCCTTGCTTCAGAAAGAGGCCATCAAGCCCATCCCTCCGTCCCAGGCCCGACATTGCCTTTTCTCCAGATACTTCATTGTCTCAAAAGCCACAGGCGACCTCCATCCCATCCTGGACTTGCGTTTTCTCAACTCTTTCATTGCCTATAAGCATTTCTGCATGGTAACCTTGGCTTCCATCTTGCCTCTCCTGCAGGAGTCAGACTGGTTCGCCACCTTAGATCTTTGGGATGCTTATTTCCACATCAGCATCCGAGAGGACCACCAGGACCTCCTCGCCTTCTCTGTTGGCCCCAACTGCTTTCGGTACCAAGTACTACCTTTTGGACTTTCCACTGTACCAAGGGTTTTCACAAAGTGCATGGCGGTCGTAGCTGCATACCTCCGCCAACAAAACATTGTTGTCTTTCCTTACCTCGACAATTAGTTGTTCGTGGCCCCGTCCAGACAGATGCTCATTTCCCCTCTCAAATCAGCACTCTCCCTCCTTCACCACTTGGGACTCATGATCAACAGAGAAAAGTCCACCCTCTGCCCAAACCAGCGGGTGCACTTCATAGGGGCCACCTTGGACTCCATGGTCTGCAGAGCATATCTTCCTCATGACAGGTTCCTCAACCTCAGGTCTGCAATTCTTCACTCCCTTGCCTTCCGGCGCATCACTGCACAAACAGCTCAGGTTACCCTCGGCCATATGCCATCCACAACATATGTCATGCTGTGGGCCTGCTTCCAGATGTGCTCCTTCCAGTCATGGCTCCTCTCAGTCTTCAACCCTGCCTTCAACAACCCACAAAAGTGGATCACCGTCCCAAGGCCTGTCGCCCACTCTCTCCGCTGGTGGCTCAACCCACACAATGTCTTTTCTCCATTCCCTTTGTGCCGCCACAACCACAGACCTCACTGACCACCAATGCCTCAAACACGGGCTGAGGAGCCCATTTCGACAACCTCTCTATCCACGGGAGATGGTCTCCCAAAGAACGCCAACTCCACATCAATGCTCTCGAGATGTTGGCAATACATAAAGCATTGAAGGCCTTTGAGCCCTCCGTGAAGAACCAGATTGTCTTCCTCCTCACTGACAATACCACTGTGATGTATTACATCAACAAGCAGGGCGGTACCAGGTCGATTACTCTTCTTGTAATCACCCTTCAAATTTGGAACTAGTGCATCTGAAAACAGATCACCTTGCATACACCTCCCTGGAGAGGAGAACGAGCTTGCAGACAAGCTGAGCAAAACTCCAGACTCTTGTCATGAGTAGCAACTGAATCCTCAGGTTGCCCTCCGCCTCTTCTCTCTGTTGGGAACGCTGGACGTCGACCTTTTTGCCTCTCATCTCAACACTCATTGCGACCACTTTTTTTCCAGGATCCTTTCACCTCAGTCTCGAGGAGATGCCTTCCTCTTCCACTGGTCCAGCAAAATGTTCTACACCTCCCCCCCCCCATTTACTCTGATTACCAGAGTGGTAGCAAAGCTACACACAGACAGATCGGACGTGATCCTGATCACCCATTGGAGGCCGAGATAGCCTTGGCTTACCCCCCTCCTTCATCTCTCTAACAACCAATTCCAACCTCTGCCACTCTGTCCCGACCTCCTAATCCTTCACGATGGTCGGGTTTATCACCCTGACGTGGACACTCTCCGTCTTGTGGCGTGGAGGATCCAGACTTGACTCAGCTCCCGGTACTGGTCTGAGAAATCATCCTGGCTTCTCGAAAGCCTTCCACCCAGTGCTCTTATGCTCTTAAGTGGGCTAAATTTTTGACTTTTCTGCCCTCAACGGGGTTCACCTCTTCAGAAGTCAATGTCTCCGTTGTTTTGGACTTCCTCCACCAACTCTCAGCATCTGGACTTTCCATTTTGTCCCTAAAATGCTACCTTGCAGCCATCTGTGCCCGCTACCAATTCTCCAGCCGCCCATCCTTCTTCACTGACCCTCTCGTGAAGAAATTCTTCAAGGACCTTGCCAACCTGACGCCGCCGGCAGTGAGCTCTATCCCCGCTTGGGACCTCCAACTCATCTTGGCAGCATCTGCTACCTCACCCTTTGAACCTTTGGCTTCCTGTGACCTCAGGCCCTGCCTCTCCATCCCGACTTCCTGACCCTCCACAACGGTCAGGTTCGCCACCCAGACATCAAGACTCTCCGCATCGTTGCCTGGAGGATTCTGCCTTGAACCGTCTCTCAGCTCCGGTTCAAAAAGTAATCCTGGCTTCCCATAAGCCTTCCACTCAGTGTTCCTACTCCCTCAAGTGGGACAAAGTTTTGTCCTTCCTGACTGACGGGATTGTCCTCCTTGGACGTTGGCGTCCCCATTGTCCTTGAGTTCCTGAACTCTCTTTTCAGGTCTGGCCTCTCCATCTCCTCCTTGAGATGCTACCTTGTGGCCATCTGTGCCCACTTTTCATTTTCTGGCCGCCCATCCTTTTTTGTTGATCCCTTGATTTAAAAGGTTATTCAAAGGACTCAAGAATCTTAAGTCTCCAACTGTTGCACTTGCTTGAGACCTTCAACTCGTCTTGGCAGCCCTGTCTACAGCTCCCTTTGAACCCCTCACTTCCTGTAACCTCTGGCTCCTCACCTGGAAGACATCATTTTTGGTTGCATTGACCTCTGCACGCCGGGCCAGTGAAATCTGTGCCCTCTGAACTGATTCTCCCTACCTCAGATTTTTTAAGGACAAGGTTGTCCTCAGACCGGACATTTCTTTTTCACCAAAGATAGTCTGTATCTTCCACCTCAACCAAGACATTGTTCTTCCAACGCTTGCTCCGAACCCGACCACCAACACCAAGCGTCGACTCCATTCCCTTGATGTCAGGTGGGCTCTGGCTTTCTACCTCAACAGCACTTGGGTCTCGAGGCATTCTCAACGACTTTTTGTCTGCTACTCCATCCCTAAGATGGGACTGCCTGTCACCCCCCAATTTTTCTCTATCCACCTCTCTTATGAACTCTTTGGGAAGACGGCCCCTGCTCAAATCCAAGCCCATTCAACCAAGACGGTAGCTACTTCCTCTGCCTTCCTCTCTGGCATCCCCTTGGAGGACATCTGCAGGGCTGCGGTATGGTCACAACCGCTGACCTTTATCAAGCTCTACAGACTTGTTACCAGACCACGCTGAGAGGCAGCCTTTGGCAGAGCTGTTCTTCTTTCTGCATCACACTGAGGTTAGTTGACAACTGTTAAATGACTCTCAGTCAGTTTTTTCTGGTTTAATAATTTATTTATTGCCAGGACACTCCTTCCTCCTCAGAGGAACAAGCTTGCCAGTCTAACCCATTTGTGTGCTTCACAGAGACCACGAAGGACAGGTTGATTACCTGTAACTATAGTTCTTTGAGTGGCCATCTGCGAATCCACACAAATCCCACCCATCCTCCCCTCTTTCGTGTCCTGCACTTGCTTCCTTGTCTGCTCTTACGGCAGACCTTTTGGAATTGAGAAAGGGCGGGAAGACATCCTGCCTATATAGAGGGGGGCGGAGCTACCGCCAAAAAAATCTTCCCTAGCGATTCCAGTAGGATCCGAAATTGCTGCACAGGCACAGAATAACCCATTTGTGTGGATTTGCAGATGAGCACTCGAAGAACTACAGTTACAGGTAAGCAACCTGTCCTTTCCTGTATTCCACTATCTTTTACAACTGTTTGGCCAATGGCTGCCAGTTTATATGATCAAATTCTGAGTTGTGGTACTATCCAATGTCTGTGTCTGCTGCCACTGCTTGGCTGTTTCTTTTTTCCTTCTCCAACACAGTCCTCAACTGAGTATGGGTGAGAATTTTGTAGCAGTTCATTTTTTTACAAGAATTTACTGAATTTTGCTCATTCTTATTAAGGATGGAAGAAAATTGAGGTTGTTGTTTAAAATAATGAATGTGGGAGAAACCAAACCTTCCAGATTTATCTAGGGCATCCAGGCCGAGGTATTTTAGTGATTCATCCTTACAAGTTACAGTTTGAATCCCTGTGTATTCAACCAAAGTTGTAATACAGTACACATATACAACATGGTCTCTCTGCACTGGGAATTCGTTGGTTTTGAGTGCCTTCAAATCAATTCCAATTTATGGCGTCTCTAAGACAAACCTATCATGGGTTTTCTTGGCAAGTTTCTTCAGCGAGTGTGTGCCATTGCCAACCTGTGAGGCTGAGAGAATGTGGCTTGCCCAATGTCACCTAGTAGATTTCCATGGCCAAGCCAGGAAGAAAGAATTTGAGGGTTTTTGTTAAAAGGAATAGCAGGAGAAATCAAAACTGACAGATGTTTCCATATTCATTCTCAACTCTTTGTCACATTTTCTTGTATAATAGCCCAACCAGAGGCTTCAGAGGAAGGAGATAACGTTTAAGATTTAAAAAAAAAAAATTAAGGGGAAAGAAATCTAGAGAGCCTTTTGGCAACAACCCTAATGTGTCTGGGAAGCTGACAGAGCAGGTAATTGCTAGATCATTCCCCCACTTGTCCTAGTGATTAGCTTCTTTCCATGCTATTTCTGTTCTCTTAAGTATGTGCAAAATGGACCCCCTCCTCTGGCCTTCCTCCTACTCGCTCAACCTTTCTCTCTCTCCCTTCCTCTCAAAAGTTGTTCCCACTGCCTCTGAGCACTAGCTGTTCTGACACTACAGGACTATACCCTTTGTTAAACTGAGACTTTTTGACAGTTCATCCATGCCCTGCAGCCAGAGGTAGTTAGGTGGTACTATGCTCTATCTCAGATATTCCTGAATTCTGGGCTCTGCATGAGCCCCTTCCCCAAATTTAGCCATCCCACCTTATGAATACATATCGCTCCCCAGTGAACTGAGTCTTTGACAGATTCCACTGGGAAATATATTTTCAGTGTCTTCAGAGCACTCTCCATTCTCCAGTCATTAAGCAAAATGCTCTGACAGAAATCATTATCGTTGGCAAAGGTACAAGAACTGAGAAGTACAGGCCTGAGGTTAGAGCACTGATTTGTACAGTTTCTTTTCTTCCCTCCTTCTTGTCTCCCTAGAAAATGAACAACATCCCCATACTTTTGTTTGAAATGAGCTTTCACCCATGGAACCACCTCCTTTTAACCTCTAGAAGGGATCTGGGGAGTCTGTGCCCTTCCAGATGTAGTTGGACTATAACTCCCATCAGCCCTAGCAAATAGAGCCCTAGCAAATAGAGTTGTTGCCACTGAAGCCCAACAACATCTGCAGGAAGACATGTTTCCCAGCCCTGCTTTAAAAGACAGCAGGCTTAGGGGGGATACAGATGGGCAGAAAGGAGCGCCGAGACACTACCCCTTTCTGCCCTGCACCGTTGCCGTGACTGCATGGCGCCAGGAATGATGCACTGCAAAAACGAGCCGCGAAACATGGCTGCCTTCTGCACTGCTACCAGGGCCCCATTAGCACCCCAGATCGGCACGGTGATGTCTCTTGTGCGCCATGCCATTTAGAGGCAGCATACAAGGCACGTCCACTCTCCCAAGCTCTCATTTCGGCCCCAGGCTGCCACAAAGTTGTGCTCTGTATCGGGCCTAAATCTCATTTGTAGCAAATTTGATTGGTTTTCCCCACTTGAGAATGTGTTCTGTATGTTGATCCTAGATTTTCATCTACTGTATAAATTTTATCTCGGTCAAAATAAGCTCAGTTTTAACTGTTCAGTAGATTCTAAAGTGTCTTATCTCACTGTAGTTGGTTGTAGTTTGAGTTACGTTAGTCATGGATTCCTGCACTGGTAGAAAGTTCCAACATGATGACCCCTGAGGTCCCATCTAAATGCACAGTTCTGTGATTCCATGATTCTGTGATTTAAAGGTTGGTTACAGTTATATCCTGATTTTCCTCCAGTAAATTAAAGGCTTTCCTCTCTGCACTTTATCTGCACAACAACCTGGTACGGAAGGGAGGTCAGGCTGAGAGTAAGTGATCCTGGATCAAATCCCCACTGAGCTCAGTGGGGATTTGATCCAGGATCTCATAAATAGGCAGGTTTACTGTTTTATATTTATTGTTTATATGTACAGCGCTGTGCAAATCTACAGCGCTATATAAAATAATAATAATAATAATAATAATAATAATAATAATAATAATAATAATAATAATAATAATAATAATAATATACAATGTCTCTCCATGATTTACTAGAAGAAAAATTCTTCCTCTCATTCCAGCTGTGGCAACAACCAGAACTCCATTTTGGGGCTTTGTATGATGCATGATTAGTCTTCCTATCATGCAGTGGGTACTGTATCCTTTCCAAATAGAGATCCCATTGCTCCTTTTCTTGTCACATGATGTGGTAAGCTGGAGTTTCTACCCACATATATGTCTTCCAAGGAGACACCTTAAAAAGCTTTACTGCACTCCTTCAAATATCCTGTTTGCCCTTTCATTGTGTTGTGTTCCTCAGCTTTTGTTACCTGAATGGTAAGTATCCCTCCAGCAGATATGGCAAGAAGCAGGGCAGGACCAAGGAGGAGCACACTGAAAAGCGGTGCAATGAAAGGCAACCATGTTTACTAATGCAGGCCCACATTTGAATCAGCTAGCCAGCTATATGGTCTGTTATCCATACCATAGTTTCCAGGAAAGTACAATAACATCCAAAATCCACCAAATTTTGATACCTTTATTGGACCAACCAAAATGCACAAAATGTATGTTGCAAGCTTGTGAAGCCTCACTGGCTTCGTCATCAGGCAAACATGTTAAAAAATCACAGGAGCTTTTGTATTGCAATTTTTATTGTACACCACTATGATCATTGCGGAATAGCGGTCTATAAATAAAACATATTATTATTATTATTATTATTATTATTTCATCTGCTTCTAGGCTGAGGCATTGTAGAGCTGTGCCTTCTTCTTCTCATCCTTTTAAAAAATCCCTTTCAATCACTCAGCCTGTCCCTCACCCCACAACAGATCCTCACCTTATTACATATTCTATATCTCACATACACAACCATGTTTTCTCTTAATTTCATTAAGAGACAACACAACTTCCCCAAAAAGTCCATAATATCACAGCATTCCATGGAAGAAACACAGATTTATTTTGTGTTCAAAACTTCTATTCGGTGTGTATGTGTGTGTAAAACAGTTATCATATTATATGACTCTGGGAATAGGTGGGATATTTTTAAAAGTATGAATAAATGGGTGAATGGATGAATAACAGCCCAGATTCCAACAATGAAATGAGCCATGGAAGCCCAAGAGGACTTTGTACTCAATTTTCTTGAGCAGCAGCCCTTTGTAAACAGCATTAGAAGCTGAAGGAAATTATATGACCAAGGAAAGTCAGCAGTTCAAAAGGCCAAAAGTCCACTGGGTGGGTATAAGCCATTGGCACAAGCCTAAACAACTGTTTAGATCCAGGCCATATTTAAGATTAGTATAGTTGCTTTTGGAATGGAAATGGAAGAGCACATGAGAGTTTGAGGGAAAACTATAGGTGCAAAATTCAAACATACTTTCAGAGCTTGGAAAAGTTACATTGTGGATTGCATTTCCCAGAATCCCCCAGTCAGCATAGGGGCCATACAGGGTGGGGGATCTGGGGAACATAGTCCAACACTTAATTTTTCCAAGCTCCTCTCCTCTCCCACCATGTTGTTCCTTTGTGCATCATGTTCAATGTCCCTGAGGTGAAAAATATAACAATACAGGAGAAAACAGCAATTGATCACCCAGTTATACCTACTTGTCTCTGACACGTGATGATCTGTCTCTCAGATGGGTAAGGAATTGCTTTATTGAACACAAAAAGGCATAATGACAGAAATCATTAAATAAACCTCCATAGCATGCAGTTCATGTTACACTTGTCAACACAACTGCATGTGTTTCTGTACATAGGTTACTTATTTGTACACTAATATGATTATTCACTTGTAACACTCAACATGTGTTACTGGATGCTGTTTGCTGATTTTTTTTACAGTGATTCATATGTAATATATATATATATATATATATATATATATTCATTTGGTGCTTCTGGGTTAATATCAGTATTTTAATAGTCAGGCTCTTGATTAACAAGCAATAGAAAAGAATTTGGGAGTCTGGTGTAAACTGATTAAATTTTGTAAACTTAGTGTTGTGAATACAGTATGAACCCAAGTACAATGTGATGTGTTAACACTCTTAGGTACACAAAATATGCTTAGACATTTCCCAGGAATACAAAGCACATAATGGCTCTTGTTGCATGTTGCTTTCCATAGTAAGCCCCTGCTATTACTGTTTCTACTACTACTACTACTACTACTACTACTTCTACCACCACGACTACTACTGCAATATTATTGTAAAGCTGCAAATTAGTAATTTCGTTGCAGAAGAACATAAACTTTTGCCTGTTGACTTAATCAATCCAATTACAGGTCTGAAGAATCAAAGTGTGGATTTTGTCTATTGGGAAAAACAGATATTGTAAGCAATCAATGTATGTTGTTTGGAGTCAGGCAGTGGGCGTAAGATTATTTTCAGATAGCACGTGCTTTGGCTGTTTTCATCTTGTCAGGCAGGCCAATTAAATACCTGCCCATGTGAGACAGATGCCCTTAAAACATAGGCCTTCCCTCACCCTCTCCTTCCACAGCTAGCTTAGCAACAGGCATTATGGCATCCAATGGAAGAGCCCCATGTGGTTCATCCAGCAGCTCAGTTTGAATCCTTAGCATGTAACCACAAAACAGAAGAGGAGAAGGGATGATAGGCCTACAGAGATGTAGATCTTATCATATTGTATGAGGCATGGATCATATATTATAGGAGCTATTGGCAGAGTGCTCTCATTGGAAAATCTCACCTTTCCATTGCCTCCATTGCCAAGAAACTCATGGGAAGACATAGAGTTATCTCAGTATTCGCAATACAAAATTCATTTGATATACAGTCGGACCTCCATATTTATGGGGGATCCATTCCAGACTCCCCTCCCAAAGATACAAAGATCTGTGCATGCTCAAGTCCCATTAAATGGTGGCATAGCACACGTGTGCCTGCTAGTGCAGTCATAGCACACACCGCCATTAACTAAAATGGGGGCTTGCTGTCCACAGATGGTTAAATCCATGGATGGCAGGTCCGCCGATAAGGAGGGAGGACTATATACATCACCCAACAGAACAATGGTCATTTTGCTATAAGAGTTATAAACTTCACACACATATATTCCTGAATAATCATACACACTTGTATATGTCAATAGCATGATAGCAATTGCATGATGGCATGCTAACATTTTTCCAAGCACATACAGGGGGAGATCCAGTTAGTGTAGACTGCTGGAGTGTATGTCTCTGCTAGCATCCTTACTTGGGTCATGAGGGAAGCAGAAGGCTGCTCCTTTTTCTCCATGCCCTCCATGGATGTGCAATGGCTGCCAGAGGGCTCCCCAACACAGTTTTAGCCACCCTGCCCAATCAGCTGTGTGGTCCAGAAGCCCTTGTACACCGAGGGAGAAAGAGCCTGTACTCCCAACTTCTTCCTTAGGGGCTCAAGTCCAGACAGATCATACACAGGTACATCCCCACAGCTGATGGGAAGGATCACCGCATCGAGAATTCCTGGTAAATGAAAAGAATTCCTGCCTGCTGTTATACATGTATAGTGAGGGTATTGTAGAAGGAGGTATTGGAAACAGTCTCTCCTTCAATGTCCTAAAAAGTGTATATATGCTAGTGAAACCAGGGGTTGCATGAACATATGTCACCAACATGATTATAGCCAAGATCTTATATAGGAATAGTAACAGGCATGCTTTTATATATGCACACATATTCCAACACAATCAATCTGCCTTGTTTGTCTACACATTGAAATAATCTCTCTCTCTCTCTTTCACACACACACACACACACACAAATATACACTGCTATTCACTAAGACATAAGTAATTGCTGTGGTCAAGAGCCTGGATTACTTTTTTAAAATATAATTTCCAAAATGCCCCACCACACTGTGTGGTTCTGAAAATTGTAGTCCTCAAAATTGTAGTCTGAGCTTGGCTGAAGACTGTATTTCTGGCAATTTCCCAGTACAGGCGCATTCCTCAAACTGTAATCTGTTTCACAGAAATGTAAATTAAATGACATGTGGGAACACAGCAGGTCAATGTATAAACATCATCCCCAGTTTATCAACAGATTTTACTTCTCTGACATTTTTAATTCCTTTCACGTTGTTGTTTTTTTAAGATCCGCACACCAGACATTGTCATTAGCTTTACTGATTAGTTCTCAGCGTCGAAGGCAGGGCCATGGATCATTAAAAGCCTCTAAAATATGGGCCTTGCAGCAAGTTGTTAGTTCCACTAGTAAATAAAAATTAAAGCTTGAGAATATCCAGGATAAATCATTGGAAAGTACAGAAAAGTCATATTTCATCACAGCAGCTCTGAAGTGACTGTTCAGAGAGCAATGGGCTTTCCGTATAAAAAGGCTGCCATGTATCTTCTGTGCTGTCCATTAGGGTATAAATTTAGGAGAGAACCATGGGAGCAGGGAGAAAGGTAGCCCAAAGGAGGCTGGTTAAAAGGCTGATTAATTCATAGATTTGGTATGTTTTTGTTCATGAGTGGAATGTGGCCATACACTGAAATAGAAATGTCAAACTCAAATATTAAAGGGAAGGTACACAATCCAGCAAAATCAGAAGAACAACAAGAAGAAAAGCTGAATAGTTGTTTCAATATGACATCATCATAAATATATTTGATGAATGGAGTCATATTTGAGACAAACTGATGTTTTCTGTATTGTTGTTGTTGTTGTTGAAACTACTAGCACTGCAGAGAGAAAGACTGAATAAGTGTCACCTTGCCAAAGACTCTGTTGTCACCTAAGGCTTTGCTTGATTGTGATTTTGTGTAAATATAGTGATATTGTTTGATGCACTTGCCTGGGCTCAGCTCACAAACATTAGAAGATAAAAGATGAATTCATATTCCAGTTAAAAAGACCAAAAAAAAGTGGGAAGGGGATTTTAATTATTTTTTTCCTTCTTCTTTTTTTATTGATGCTCAGTGTTTTCAGAAATAATCCTGTGATCATAAGACAGTCTTCTGGGTGGCCCACAACAGAGGCAGAGTGCCAGAAATGCTAAAAATAGGGTGTTAGGGCAATAGAGAAACATCCCTTCATTCAGATAGGACCGTAAGGAGAATTCCTCACAACTTTGGCAACATAGACAGCCAATAACCACCCATCCAAAAGTATTTCTTTTTATATATATAGAAGGCCATTCAGAAGACTATTGAGACCTACAACATAGCTGTTCATTTATTCAATAGAAACCAGCATGAGTGACATACAAAATGAATGGCAGAATAGGTACTTGAAGAACTTCAGAGAGGTTTGGGACTCTAGAAAATGTTTTTGGGACCGCATATGCCACAGTGTGTGGCTTACATTTTGTCTCCTTGAATTAATATCTGATGACCTGAGGATCAGAATCTGTGTTCGTTCAGAGAAAGTCACTTTACTTATTGCATTTTATTCTGTACAAGTTATATGATAATTAGTATAGATTCCATGCAAGATTGTTGTTGTTGTTAGCTGCCCTCGAGTCAGTCTCGACTGATGGCAATCCTGCAGATGAGACATCTCCAAGACGTCTTGCCCTCAACCTCCTACCTTGCATTATTTGGTACCCTGACACAACTGGCAAAAAGAAATCTGTTTCTGAGCCTTCCTAAGGAGGTGGGTGTGTTGTTTTAGATCTTGTTTCATGTGTGGAAATAGATTAATATTTCTCTAAGCTAAGTACACTTTAAAAGTTGTAGCCAAGCTGATGGCTTTGCTCTCTAGGGCTACTGTTTTATAGAGGAAGCCTGTCAACCTCTCTATGATTACTCTTCTAAAACTTCATTGATGTTCAGAATCAGGTGGCTTAAAACCAGGGTGAGCTCAGGTTACAGTATTTTGGTGTCCGAGGCAGAACAACAAGTGATGTTCCCACACACGCATACTCAACTCAAAGCCAGCCAAATTATTTTGACTCATGAAACAGAGAATCCCACAAGCACCTTTCCTGACCCTTTGCAGTAAAAAGGTATCTGTGAACTAAATAACAGAACATTGGTTGAACCTTTGTAACACCCAGAATTGGCTTTCTTAGGGAGTTGCCTCATTCTGACTAATACTGTGATCGTCCCTACTTACAATGCAAATTTCTCATTCAGCATGAGGAACAGAGCTGCCATATTTTACAGTGTGGACAACAGGTGGGTTGCATCTTGTAGGTTTGCTTCAGGTAAATGTCATCCTTGTACACCGAACACCCTCATCCTTATTTAGTCTTGGGGAATCTGGGGTTATTTAAGAGTGTTGTGTCTCCTGGATGACACACAGGAGGAAAATGTTTGCAAGGAGGGAATCCTGAGTGATAATAGTGATAATAGCAATGATGAAACAGGTGCTAGAAAGCACACTGCATCCTTTGCTCAGGATGAAGTAGCCTTTGGAGTTCTGCACTCATTCTAAGACTTTCATGGAAGACATCTGTATATCCCACTCTGCCCACTTGCCTGTAAATCCTTTCACTACAAGGATATTGCTGTCCCTGCAGTAAAGAAAGGAGGCTGATGTTATGTAAATGTATCGATTACTTATTTAGTACTTTCTACAAGAATCAACAGGGTGCAGTGGTTCAAGTGTTGGTCTAAGGCTCTAAAAAATCAGGCTCATTCATGAAAACTCTACTTGTATAAAGTCACACTCTCTCAGCCTTAGTAGAAGGCAAACCTCTTAATAAATCCTGCCACCCACCTATTCAGCCTCATATTAGAGTTATCATATGTTGGAGTCAGCTTGAAGGCACATCACAGCAACTGTGTTTTCCACATGGTGCATCTGCCTTTGTCATAACAACCTCCAGTATAAACAATTGTTACTGATCCCATTTTGCAGATGGGAAACTGGGACCAGGATGGATACTGGAGTGCCCACATCCACACATCCAGTAAGCCCTGTTGAATTGGCACTGGAGCCAGTGAGAGAATTCCATTGGCATGCTATTAAAATGTCCAGGTTGCACCTTCAGTGGAGCTATTTGAAATGGAGCTGTTCTCTCAGCCTCAAAGGATGGCAAAGGCAAATGCTTTCTGAAGAAACTTGCCAAGATAACCCCATAATAGGGTCACCTTAGGGTCACCAGAAGTCAGAGATGACTTGAAGGCAGAAAACAACAAGTATAGTGTCTAGGTCAAGGGAAGCAATAGTGCTCCTCTATTCTGCTTTGGCACCTGAAATACTGCATCCATTTCTGGGCACTGCAATTCAAAAAGGATGTGGAGAAACTGGAGCGTGTCTAAAGGAGGGCGACTAAAATGGTGAAAGGTCTGGAAACCATGCCCTATGAGGAACGACTCAAGGAGCTGAGGGTGTTTAGCCTGGAGAAGAGAAGGATAAGAGGTGATATGATCGCCCTGTTTAAATATTTGAAAGGATGTCATATTGAGGAGGGAGCAAGCTTGTTTTCTGCTGCTCCAGAGAACAGAACTCGGAACAATGGATGCAAGCTGCAGGAGAAGAGATTCCACCTCAACATTAGGAGGAACTTCCTGAGAGTAAGGGCTGTTCGACAGTGGAACAAACTCCCTCGGAGTGTAGTGGAGTCACCTTCCTTGGCGGTCTTCAAACGGAGGCTGGATGGCCATCTGTCGGTGATGCTTTGATTGTGATTTCCTGCATGGCAGAATGGGGTTGGACTGGATGGCTCTTGAGGCCTCTTCACTTCCCCTTCTCCCGGTGGCTCCAGTAGACCCTGTTTTCAAAGGGTGGGTGAGAACTAGGCCAGTGGGGAGGGAGCTTGTGCTGCAGGTGTGGGGAGAGGGTCTTGTGTGGGAGCGCCAGGGGAGAGGCGGGGGTCTCTTAGGAGAGGGGCCCTCCCTGCCCCGTTCCCTTTGGGCCCTGCCCTTGGTGAAGCTCAGGCGGGAGAACCGGACTCCTGGATTGAGAGGCAAGGAGGAGTCACTGGGGGAGCCATCGCGGAGCGCTCGGGCCCCATTGGCGGCTTGGCTGCTTGATCCCAAAGGTATGAGAGCCTCGTGGCGGCGGGGGCTGAGCGTCGGGCTCTTGCTCTGGGTTCGGTTCCCAGCCCGGCCCTGGAAGCCTACAGAAGTCACGCTCTCTCAGCCTCCTCGGGGGAAGAAGGCGAGGGCAAAGCTCCTCTGAACCCAGCTGGCTAAAAGAAAAGCCCGGGAGAGCGCCGCCTTGGGGCCGGGAGCGCCTTGAAGGCCCGCAACAAGGAGCAAAGGAGGAGAAAGCCCCCAAGGAAGGGCTCCCCAAGGAGTCGGGGCTCTGCCTTCCCTCCCGCAGCCCCCGCGAGGCCCGGAAGGCGTCCGGTGAGTCCCGCTCCCGCTCCCGCTGCTGGGTGGGCCGCTGGGAGGGCTAGGTCTCGGGGGAAGGGCTGTCGGGGGACGGGGCCCTTCTTCCCCGCCCGCCCGAGAGCCCTCCTCGGCAGCCCAGCCCCTTCCTTCGCCTCTCTGCCTCACTCGGGGAGAAAGGGAGCGGAGCACCGCCGGCGAGGAAGAAGGCCAGGCTGTCGGAAGGGGAGGCTGAAGAGCGCGGGGCCCCGGCCAGGAGGAGGCGGGAGGGAGGGAGGGAGGGAGGGGGGCGGGAGGGCTTGGCCAGGCCCCGGAGTCAGGCAGCAGCAGCAGGAGGAGGAAGAGGAGGGGGCTTGGCAGCGCAGGACCCGAGCAGGAGAGAGCGAGAGAGAGGCAGAGGCAGAGAGGGAGCAGCGCCGGACCCCGCTGCCGGACCCCGGGAGTGGGTGAGTGAGGAGGGAAGGAAGGAAGTGGCCAAGGTGCTGAAAGGAGAGCTCCGGGGGCAGGGAGGCGCGGGGCAGGGACCCGGCCGAAGGAGGGCTGCATCCTCCCGATGCGGGGGGGGGGGGCCGGGGAGGGGGCTTCTTGTGGCACCAGGAGTCCTGCTGGATTCTAGCCCCGGGGCTGGCAGCCTCCTTGGCGGAGTCGTCCCTGGGCAGCCCGGGGGAGGGCTGGGTGGGGCTGGCCTCCCCTTGCCCCCCTCCTGCCCCCCCTGGTCCTGGAGGAGCCCAGCCCCCTCCTCCAAAGAAGCCCAAGAGCCTGGCCAGAGGGAGTCGGGGGCCTCCGCCTGGCCGAAGAAGGGCTTTCGGCTGCCTGGCTTGCCAGCCTCCTCGGGGAGCGGGCTGCCTCCTCCTGCTCTGGGGGCGGATCAAGGGTCTGGGAGGGAGAGAGGGAGCAAGGGGCCCCTGCCTGGCACACCCCGCGCCGCCCTGGGACACGGGCACGGGGCGGGATCGGAGCGGCTCTCGGGGAAACGTGTGGACGTAGCTCGGGGCCCGCCTTCGCTGGGAGGCCGCCGGGAGAGCCTCGGGAGCCCCGCTTTTGTGTCCCGGCGCCTGGGCTTGCTCCTCGGCCGGTCCTCCGAGGGAGACTTTCCCAGGACAGCCCCCCTCCTTTCCGCCTTCGGTCCGGCAGCAGCCACGGGATGCAGGGCCGAGGAGCAGCGAGGTCTCTTCGGAGAAGGGGGAAATAACCCGGTTTGGCACCGCTTTAACTACCCTGGCTCAAGGCTATGGAATTCTGGGAGTTGGAGTTTGTTGTGGGGCCCAGAGCGGAGCCAACTCCAACTCCCAGAATTCCATAGCCTTGAGCCAGGGTAGTTAAAGCGGTGCCAAGCCAGGTTATTTCCCCAGTGTGGGTGCAGCCTTTAAAGAGGCATACTCTCCTTTCTGAAGCTTTTCACCCCTAATGCTAAACAAAAAGTTTAAATCTTTTTTTAAACAACAACAACAACAACAAAGAAGCAGCAAAGGGAAGATCTGATGGCCACTTATGGCTTAAATCCCCTATTGAAAAACAAATAAATCAAGGATTTAAGCCATAAGCATCTCCTCTGTCATGTCAACATCAAACCCATGCAAAAACACATGTACATTGTTGTTGTGTGTCTCTGGGTCACTTTTGACTTACAGCGAGGTGAACCTGACATGGCATGTTCTTGGCAAGTGTTTTCAGAGAGGGTTTGCCATTGCCATCCTCTGAGGCTGAGAGAGCATGACTTGGCCCCAGGTCGCCCAGTGGGTTTTTATGCTCAAGTGAGGAATCAAACTCTAATGTACAGGGTTGTAGTTTAAGTCTCAAACAAGTTCACCATGTTAGTGGTCTTTGAGAAAGGCCACAAGAATGAGGATCCAGTCCCGCAGTCTCACTGGGCTGTTTGTCCCATTATGCCCCAGACCTATTCACAGCATGTAATCTTCCACCACCTTTCCCTGCAGAAGAAGTCTCACTGCTGTCCCTGTCTCCTGACATCTAGACAGACCAGAGGTCCACCTGTGGGCAAACCTGTCTCAGTCATATAGACATTGTGCAGCTGGCACACAGCACAAACCGAAGGGGTTGTGTATTTATAATATACTGCGGTGCAGGAAGCATGCATCCCTTTCACACTTCACGCCTCTTTAATGTATAAAGTATGCATTGTGGCCACCTGTTGTGCTTCCTGTGTCACAGAAGTCCTTCCTGTGCTTATATTTGTATTCCACCATGTGTGCTTCCTCATAGATCAAGCAATGTGCAATCTACTGGTGATATTACAACCACTGGTTTTGTAAAAAGTATACAAACACACCAGTCACCATGCTTCAAATACTCTGTAGGCACAGGATAAATTGGCTAAATTCTGTGGGCTAGTCCTGGCTAGAATAGATCAATCTGTGGTATTTACTTACTATGCATGTTGACTCACCACTCAATAATTGATTGAATAGACCAGAAGCTTGGCACTTCAAGACCCGGGTGCTGCATGAAGGGCTGAGCTCCTGTCACTAGTCCCAGCTTCTGTCAACCTAGCAGTTCGAAAGCATGCAAATGCAAGTAGATACATAGGTGCCACTTCAGCGGGATGGTAACAGCATTCAGTGCAGTCATACTGGCCACATGAGCACAGAGTCTTAACGGAGATGAGCACTGCCTCTTATAGTTGGTTACAACTAGACATTCATGTCAAGGGACTACCTTTACCTTTAGATGGGACCAACCAACAGGGTGACAGCTGTCAATAGCTACTACTGCTATTAAGAGTTATCTCATGTCAGTTGCCTACTAGAGACTGCCTACCTGCAGATGTTCTCTGACAGCACATTGTCAAGTTTGGAGAGGAGGGGATATATGACAGGGTTCAAGCTTCCTTGGAGTCCTGCTAGAAGCCTTCCTCCCATAATCTTTAAGACTAGGGAGAGAGTTGCAGTTATCCAAGGTGCTTTTAGATCTCATAGCAAGGATGGACGACACACATCAGTTTTACATGCACTGCTAGCAGTCAGTGTAGCTTCACAAGTAGTTTTCAGGCATGTCTAAAATGCACACTGTGCATGCTCAGAGACCTGGTCACTCGAATTACTGTACATTGTCTAGGAATAATCCTTAGCATCAAAAACGGGGTGTGAAGCTGAGCCTGGGGAGTCTTGCCTCAAACTAAGTTTTGTACTTCTGTCCCCATTTCACTCATATGCTTTCACTTCCTCCCTGCCTCATGCACACACACATACACATACACATCATGTGCCATCCTTTGTTAAGGATATCATCTCTTCAAGACATATTTTTCCCTGTTACATGTCCTTTATGCATCACTTGCATGCATATCCTTTGTACAATTATTTTCCACATACCACCACCTACATACATTCATAAACGTTCCTTACAACCCAACACACGCTACCTTACCATCTGCTTATCTCCCAGACAGTAAACAATGCAAGTGTGTGTAAAATTGGCTGATCTTCAGGCTATGATAGCCCATGCGCGAGAGCTGCAGATGCTCATCCCAGTTTGGCTGACAGCTCTTCCCAGAAGGGGACACCTGTACCGGGTCCAGAAGGCATGTCCATGTTTTTATTAAGAACAAATAAGAAGCCACCCAGGTCACAAGACTGTTGTCTCAGTCAGGGATCCTTTCTGGGGGGTGACACAGACAAGCCTTGGGAAAGCTGTTGGAGCAACTGCTATTTCTTTGTGCTGTTTTAATACTGGTGATCTAGCTTAGCATTTTCTGCCGCTCTTCTTTGCAGCCCTTTTGCCTGTTGTGCATTTGATGCAATGCGGTGTGAGGTGTGGCTATGCCAGGCACCCCAAAGTAAAAGTTCAGATCTGTCTGGAGTGTCAGGCTCTTTCTCAAGAACTGATTTAGCAGAGTCCTTAAGAATGGACTGAAGGACAGTTCCCTCACCTCCTCCCTCTGCCTCCTTTCAGATCAGAGATTAAATCCTTGCTGCTCTATAGGGGATGAACTCTCACAGGAGTCGGTTAGGGCATCCCACTCTTTTGAGATGTTTCGTTCTGACAAGACTGGACAAGGCATGATTGTCACAAGCACAAAATCTGGGTGAAAAGGCAAAGTTCTCTAGTTATCCTTGATCGCCAAAGGGCTAATTCATTTAGCCATCATGAGTGGTGGTGGGGGGGGAGACTAATAGAAATTCATATGAAATAGTTCAGATATTCGTTGTCATCCTGGGAAGCAAGATTTGCAAAACTGGTTTTCTTTTTCTTTCCTCTGTTTTTTCTTTGAATGAATCCCATTTGGGGGGAAAGGTGGAATATAAATCCCATAAATAAATAATTATATGCCAATGGGGAAATACTTTTCAGTGGGAATATGTGAAAAGATGGTCAGGGTTCTGTTCTGTGAAGAGTGGTGCCTTGGAATGGCATGAAAGCCATAGAAAGGAAGCCCGTGTCCTTACAATCTTAGACTATTTGAAGATGAGCCATCCTTTTTGCATGATGTTGTTGTGAAATGGCTTTCTGCTTACTCAGGTCATTGCAGTGGCACACTGCCATTGCACTCTGCCTGTCCCCACTTTTGGATGTTGTTTGAAAAGTCCTACTGAAAATAGAGACGCACATGTGCTCACACATACATGTGTGCTCACGTACTGGAGAAAGCTAAACAGCCTTGAGACAATGGAGAACTCTGAAGAGAGGAGAGAAGAGCTGATCTCTTTCTCTGTCAAATGTGGAGGAGGAACCACGCTTGCTGAGTGTGTTTGAGAGAATCGGTGTGGGAGAAACTGTGGATGAGGATGTCTCTATATGTGCCCATGTGGTGCAAGAAAGCCTGAGCATATGGCTGTTGGTAGACTCTTCTGTGTGGGTGGATGAAAGGGAGGGAATTGTAGTGGAGTTTGTGTGTGTGAGAGAGGGGGGGGGACAGGAGAAAGAGAGAGGGAGAGGGAGAAGGAGAGAGGATTATATTTGATGTAAGGAGTACAGTTACAACAGTGCATCAGCAAGGGGTTGTGTGTGCATGCGTGTGTGTGCATGTGTATGTATGTAAAAGAGAGAGAGAAGAGGATGAAGAAAAGGAGAGGCTCTTAAGGAAGCATGTGCTTGAAAGAAGAACGTGAGTTTGGGTATAACGGCCTCTACATTATAAAAACAATGTATATTTGATGCAGAAGGTATACTTATAAAAATTTTACAACGGGAGGCCATTACACATATCAATCCCTCCCCCCTCCCATTGTAGCTTGCCTCTCTGTCAGAAAAACTGTGAGCACATCATCACTTGCCAAGGGTATCACAGGTATTTCACTGGAAAGCTGATCTGGAAAACTTATGTATGTTATTTTTTCCTTGTATGCATATTTGCAGCAGAACGACTGCTCATACTTCACAAGTGCTAAAGTTATGTACTAGGAGCCCTCATTTAATGTGCATTTTTAATAGATACAAATAACATCCACTGTGGGAGTAATGGAGAGCTGATCATTATCAGGATTGCAGCAATTGGGAGGGAGAGATTTAACTCTTTTCTCCTATACAGTACTGCAGTCCTGAGGAAAATCCCTCCTTTAAAGCAAGGTTTTGTATTGAAGTAAAATCCCCCATTGATATTAATGGAAGATTTCCTTTCAAAGCAGAGGAGGATTTTTCCTCAGCACTGCAGCTGGGGAGGAAAAAGTCAAACCACCCCTCCATATCTGCTAAGATATCTGTCATTCTCTGTGTGTGTGTCTCTCACACATACACTGACAATATTTGCATTTTTTAAACAAAAAACACCTGTAGACATGTGTGCCTTAACTCTATGCTTGTGGCTATCTCTAGAACAGCCATCCCCAACTTGGTGCCCTCCAGATATGTTGGACTACAACTCCCAAAATCCCTCCTAGTGCTGGCTGTGTGAATAAACAGCACAGTGGTGCTAATTTCTGAATTTTCACAGTATGCATAAAGAGCACAGTGGTGCTAATTCACAAACATATCTGTGACAGCCAAATCAAGCTGGAAGGTCTTTGTGCTTAGGCCAGGGAACCTGGCATTTCTGGCAGTCAGACTGCCAAAGAGCTATGCTGTCACCATCCCAGGCCAGGCACAATCTGTTAGCTCCACAGATGGAGTTCCATATGGCACTCTCTTGTGAGGGTTTGAATTTGGGAGTGAGAGCGGGGTTTGTGTGCATGTTTGTTGAAATCCTGCACTTTGTAATGGCATTACCTTTGTCCGAAAGGTTAGCAGTTGTGTCCCAAAGCCCCAAAACATGCTCAGGGGCAGGTGTTCTAATCATTACTGTGGTGACGATCAGCCATTGTATCTCAGTCCCCTCATCTTCCTGTGTTTTTGCAGCTCCGTCCTTCTCTTTCCACTTTGTGCACTTGATATTAGCAGAGAAAGCTAGTTGAGTTAGATGGAGTGATGTGCTCTCTTGAGATCTGAGCTCCAAGCCAAGTTCAGAAATAAGCTGGGCAACCTTTGGCAAGTTGTCCTCTTCAATGATTTGTTCTCTTAAAATCCCATGTGTAAAGTGGGAATAGTTGTGATACCTGCAAATGAGAAAAGAAACACAACAAGGGTTATAATGCACTTCAACACTAATGCCATATTGATGGCAGTGGCAATAGCAGAGAAGAGCCTTCCCTCAAAAAGATGAAGTTACTTGCCATCAGGGCACCAATGATTCTCAGACTTTGGCCCTCTAGGTGTGTTGGAAGACTCAGCTAGCATGGCCAGTGGTCAGGGAGTCTGGGAAAAGAAGTCTAAAACAACTGGGGGACCAAATGTTAGGACCACTGCTCTAGAAATCACAGGGCTTGCCTTCCCACTGCTTTTATTGCCCCCTCTTTCCCTTCCAAGTGCTGTTTTTGACTTAGCGATACTAGAAATGGGAAAGTCTAGCTTTTTCTTGTCTCCTTACTCCTTACCAGAATATTGTTCATCTTTATATCAACAGCACGTGCGCACACCTGTTTTCAGGGAGGATTACAGTTTCTGTAAGGACATATAACCTTATTTCTGCAACCAGATCAGACATGTCACAATCTAACTGCCATATCTGCTGTTTGATTATGCTTCTTAAAAAAACTGTGCTAAATTTGATTGATTTCTCCAAGCATCACCCAGGGAGAATGAGGTGCCTTAAAGCATCTGAACCTACAGAAAATTGGGATGTGACTCAAAAGCTCACATTTCGAATATTAATCCAAACACAGGTAGCACCTAATCCTGCTCTGGTTGTTTTGTCCCCTCTGAGAATGTATTATTAATGGTTTCATAATTGTCCTTCATTTTTGTTGTCTCCCTCCCTCTCCCTTTTGCAAGATGAAAATACTACTAGCTGTGGGGGTTGTATCCAGCCAGATGGTGTGTAGGATAGAAACTCCCATCACCCACTTTTATTCAGCATGGGGAGGGGGGCATTTGGAATGAATGTGTTCATAGACCTTTTCCATCTCCAACAGCCATGATTCCTCTGCTTATTATTATTGCTAGCATTTATCTTGCCTATTGCTTGATGGGAATATTCTATCAGGCCTCATTTTCCAAGCCTCATTTGCCAAGGAGCAGACTCTCATCCCTCACACTGTGCATATTTCGCGGTGGGAAGACCATTCCACCTTTCAAATCTTTTCCTCCTTATATTGGAATTAATTTTTCCAAAGAGAGTGCTTTCACTCCTGCTAAAGATGTGATCTCCAGAAGAAATTAAGCTGCAGTTGCTAAAGTGCTTAGTGCTTGATCTAAGATATGCCCATTAAGAAGAACTATTTTTTAAAAAAAACACACAAAAGAATAAAGGGTTTGGGGGCAATATTGCTTAATAATTCTACTACTCTTAATGTTAACTCTGAAAGATGCCAGGTCCTTCTCACACGAGTTTCATCATCCAGTGCACTAGAGTCTGTGGTGGAAAATCCTATAAAGAGGACAGAGATGGTGTTGAGAGGCAAAGCAGGATCATACCTCTAGTCCTACTAACAAGCCAGTATCTCCTGTGATCTGGACTGCATCAGTGTTATGGGCTTTGCCAAAATGAATTCAATTCTCAAGAAACAACAGTGGCTAATTTATGTGAGATAGGACAGGATCAAGTGAGAGGAAAATGTTGCCTGATTAGCAGACCGCAGGAAAAAAATCACACACATGTACAAACTTCTCAGCATGGCCTGAAAATAAGTTCTTCTTTTCTGTTTCTGATACACATTTGCACACCAGGAAAGATACAGATCCTGTCCCCAGCACATCCTAGCAATTACAAACCCAGACAACTCTGAATGACTTGTCAGCTCAGGGTCACAGAGGTAGAGGCAGTTGCTGCAGCAATACATATCTGGCAATGTGATCAGTTGGGGGAGAATTTCCTTCCTCTTGCATGCCAGGATCTGCTTTTCAAGTTCAGGACAACTGAGTCTAGTTAAGTTTCACCAATTCACTACCTTTTAATCAGGCTGGTGTTTGCAAATACAGAGTCTTGATACCTTTGGAATAACATAAATCTCTCTCTTGTTCTACCTGACAAAGAGATCTGTGTCTTGAGTGGAAAGTTTTCATCCTTCTATGCCAACAGAAGCTGGCTCAGTCAAATCAATCAGTCTATCTATCTTGTATCTCTTGTTGTTTAAAGCTGCTGCCATTTTTCTGGGAATGGAAACTCATCTCCAGAAGCTGAGTAGCATGCAAATCTTTCCTGTACACTTGAAATATCTATGTTCTGCTAGAATCACAAGTCACTAACAATATTGCTGGAGGAAACTTCATTGTGTGAACACTGAATTATGTGGGGGGGGGGGGAGGTAGGCTATCTGCTCCACTTGTTCAACCAGGCAAGCACTCTGTAACATGACCCTGTTGTGACTGGGCAAAACACAGTTCCAGGTGTTGTCATGAACTATAATGCCCTATATGGCTTGGTTCCAAACTATTGGAAAAACTGTATCTCTATATGCAAGCCTGGCTGAGTTTCGAGATCTGTGTGTGAAGGCTTTCTTTCAGCTCCCTTACAAGTCCATTTGATAAGGACACATGAAAGGACCCTCTCAGTGGCTGCCCTTCAGAAACTGGTCTGGCCCCCTCTCTGCTCTGCTTGTGCCTATGGGCAAAGACCCTTTCATTTGTTTTTGACTATTATCTGGTTGCTGCAGGAGGCTATTTTAATGCAGGCAGGTGCTGCACTTTTATTCTCATTGTTATGTTTTAAATGCTTTTAAATTGTTTTAAATGAATGCTGTTTTTGATAGGATAGCATAGCCGGTATGGTGCAGTGGTTGGTGTGGTGAACTAGGACTCTGGGAAATCTGTGTTCAAATCCCCATTCAGCCATAGAACCTCACTTGGTGATCTTGGCTAAGTTACACTCTCTCAGCCTCAGAGGAAGGTAATAGCAAACCTTCTCTGAACAAAAACCGCCAAGAAAACCCCCATAATATGATCAGCATAAGTCAGGTTTGACTTGAAGGTACATAACAACAAAAAACTTTTTATTATGATTATTGTTGAAAACCATCCTGGGTCTCATAATGGAAGAAAGGAGGATAATCAATCAATCAGTCAGTCCCTCTTGCTGAAAGCAATGGGGCTTACTCTCAGGTATGTGCAGCATTTTAGCATTACTATGTTGGGTATAGATTCCTATTATTAGGAAGTCTGAAATAAGGGGATAAATTTAGAACTACATAGCAACAAAATTACCAGAAAATAAAAATTAAAACCCCCTGCTTTCTTCACATTCCCTTAAAGACAACCAGAAATCAAAGTGCATTGGATTTAATAAGGTCCTGTTCTGTGGACCTAGAAATGTTTTCTCTTTTTTCTGGTGTGATTTTCTGGGTGTGATTGCGTCCATAAATAGATTGGTTTATTAACTGCTCTTTCAGTTGCACAATAGTATAGAAAGTGTTTTTCTGGAGCATAACAAATCCCTCCTTAGGATCTAGGATTAGCCTACATGGTCTTCTGAGACTCACTTCCCTGCAGTTTTGTGATGGCAGGGCTGCACCCATGTCACCACTCTCCTAATCCTAACTTGACTGGGCAAGACACAAATGATTCTGCCTTGCTTGATTCCACCTAACCAAAACAAACCCTTTAAGAAGGGAAGACACACACACACACCCGCTGCCGCCCTCCATTATTTCTTCTTGTGGTGCATGACTCATTGCCGTAAGAGCAGAGTGAGCCTTGGCACCTTGCCATAATCCTCATTCACATCCAGTCGTTCCAAGATGTATCACTTATTGGCGGCAGTTTCCAAGACTGCTCGGACTCAAAACCTCAAAGGTATGTTCCTAGAATGTGTGGATCATGGACAGTCTCATCTCAGGGGAAAAAGGGAGGGACAAGACAAGAAATTCTTGCATTTGTTTACCAAAGAGCCTCATCCAGCTTGTGCAGGTGTACCAAGATCCTGCGCTTCATACTTTGCCAAGGGCAAAGGCACAGTCTGCACAATTCTGACCTCCATCTCAGAAGAATGAAAGATTTGAAATGTAATAATAAATTACAATGGTGGAAAAAACACAACATTAAGTGGATATAACTCAGAGGAAGGGCACTTGTTCTGCCTCTTCAAGGGTTTGTCCTTGGCTCTGATAGATGGGAGGCCCACTATCTGTCCTTGAAACAAACCATATTCCTTGGTTTTATATGTGTAGCATGAAGACATGCTGTAGTTACCCAGTAGTAGCAGAAAGACCTTCTGTATATGCTCAGGAGTACTTTTCCTTATTTACTCAATGCTATTTTGGGTCTGTTTAAAAAACTAGAAGTAATTTTATGGATTCAGCAGGAAGTCTCTGCAAATTGTAAGCCAGTAGAGAAGCTGACTACAGTAGCACAAAGAGCAGTGCACTCACTTTACTATTCAACATTTTGGAGATTTGAGTTAAGAAATTTTTTTGCAAGGAAAAGTATTTTTAAGGGGAAGTGTGCAAAGAGACAAAAAGCAAGTATATGATCTTCAGCTGAAATCTACAATCAAAATACATTAAAATACACAGACACACACACCATTAGCTAGTAAATTTACATATGTGGCTATATTAAAAGGCTACAGTGTAGGCGAGATATTTCCAACAATGTCATGTGTGACTATATTTGGAACTGCATTAGATAAAGCCTTCAAGCTATAGAAAGCTAAGAGGTTCTTTCTGGAGGCTTGAAGTTAGGTGGGCAATTTCTAGCCTTGCCAAGGTTGCTGGACTTCAGTTCCCAGCATTTCTCATCACTGGCTCTGCTGATGAGAACAGAAGTCTAACAACATCTGGAGCAATGCAGGCTCCCCAGGCTGCTTTCAGTGTAGGCTATTCTGCCCTTGGATATAGATTGAGTGAGGTGAGTCCGTGGGTGCTTGCCTTCTAAGATTATCTCTACCCTTCAGCACCTTTCAAGTAAATTAGAATTGGCCATTGATTCCAGCAGGATATGGATTCCATCCAAACCAAGAATCAGTCAATATGGAATTCAGCTGGCAGTTCATTCCTGGCACAAAGAGTGCCAGAGCCCAAATGCATCTGACTCTCAGACCATTTCACCTGGCAAGCTTTTGCATAATTCCAGATGTATGGGTGTTCATTGAAACTACTAATTGGTGAAAGGAAGAGACTCTACACATGTTTCAGTTTGGTCTCTTGCATTTTATGTAGGCATATTCCTAGGTGGGATTCTGACACAGAGGGCAGAGTTAGAGATACACCTTATTTCTGATTAAATGCTGGGTATCCCCACGAGTATAGAGATTATGGAATCAAGGGGCATCAGTATCACTGCTAATGCACTCTGTACTTGTGGTTTGACTCATTCACACATGCATATAATCCCTTGATTTCTCATCAGTCCTTGTCAAGATTAAATGAGTGAAAATGTGACCATTCTTTCTTGAAAAGCAGTGTGTCACAGGAAACCAGAAAGCTCTGTCTGTTCTGTTAGATTTATTTATTTGATTTATATCCTGCCTTTCTCCCAGTATGGGACCCAAAGCTGTTAACAATATAAGTTGAAACAAAATAGCTAAAGCAATATGTTGCACAAAAGTTTAGAAAGTATTAAACAATCAATCTACTCAAAACATTAATGTAAAACAATTAAAACATATAAAACACACTACATTTTTAAAGCACACACATATTTATGGCAGTTCATTCACACATGTTACTAGTCACTTGTTGCTGCGCACATCTGGTGAAGAACATACATGCCTAGACCAACCCTGAGATTCATTTGGTCTGATAAACTGAAGCATGGGAAATAGAATCTCTTTTATGTCCCCCTTTCACAGAATCATAGCATTGGAAGAGAGCACAAGGGCCATCCAGTCCAACTCCATTCTACCATGCCGAAGCCTCCGTTTAAAAACCTCCAAAGAAAGAGAATACCACATATCTAAGGGAATGTCTTCCATTGTCAATAGCTCTTGCCATCAGGAAGTTCTTAATGCTTAGGTGGAATCTTTTCTTGTAGTTTAAATCCATTGCTCCGTGTCCTAATCTCTGAAGCAGCAGAAA
Organism: Sceloporus undulatus; assembly: GCF_019175285.1. Classification (NCBI taxonomy): domain Eukaryota; kingdom Metazoa; phylum Chordata; class Lepidosauria; order Squamata; family Phrynosomatidae; genus Sceloporus; species Sceloporus undulatus. The sequence continues at coordinate 82,647,271 of NC_056523.1, read as the reverse complement.
ACAAGCTTGCTCCATTTTCAATATGACAACCCTTCAAATATTTAAACAAAGCTATAATGTCACCTCTTAACCTTCTCTTCCCCAGATTAAACATACCCAGCTCCCCAAGGGTATAGTTTCCAAACCTTGCTTCTTCTGTTATGTGGAAATAGATCCATAATGCTTCATATTGCAGATAAGGGCACGGTCATTTTGTTTTTGTTTGTAATTATGACAGTGGCTAAAACAAGGAAAGACCATTTACAATTCAATCCTACCCACAGAATGTTGGCAGTGGGGAAAGAAATTGTGTGAGTTTGTTGCAACAAAACTGACAAAGTGGCATCTTAAAGATCAGTACTGTAAATTTTATTTGTCACAAACTTTTTTGCATTAATGTTTTTGTCACTTTGCTTTTTCTCATTTATCCCATGTTGACCTTGTTCAGATGTTTCATTTCTCCTAAAACATTTGCTGAATTTGCACAACCATACCCATGTAAGCTCTAACAAATTGAATACAATGAACAAGAAAAAGTTGATTCAGAAAAGGAGGATCTTCATATGGGATTGTGAAATGAGCTCAATTCTGTATGTGTAAAGTGATCAGTTTATCAAATTCATTGCCATGACAGAATCATGGCCACTGGATTAGGTAGGATTAAGTGCATTGGTGGAAGACAGGTCTCTCAGCAGTAAAAACTAAGGAGTGATTGCTGAGAATGGTACTTATTTGTTTTATATGTTTTATACTAGCATTTGTGTATTCTAGTAGGTCAGGATAAATTTAGTGGAGAAGAAAGAAAGAGAAAGAAAGAAAAGAAAGAAAGATTCTTCACACAACAAAAAATAAATTTAAGAACAATTGATTCATTTATTTAACTCATCCACTATGCCATTCATGTATGGATTTCACCACTACAAGATGAGGTGATAGTATTTGGTTTAAACTCTTTTAGATGTGAGTTAGACAAATGCATGAAAAAACATAAAGCTTTCAATACCCTTCCATCCTAGTAGATGAATAATAGTATGCATTTCAATACATTTCCTGTAAGGACAGCAGCAAGGGCTGTTGTTGCTGCCATTCTCTGCTGGATGGCCACTATAAGAAAAAAAGAATGCTGGATTAAACAGGCTTTTGGTTTCACCCAGCAGGGCCAAAAGAGTGTTTCTTAACATGCCCACCTGTCACTTTTTTTGCCCTACATTTGGCCCTTGGCCTGTGAGGTTCCTTAGTGTTCTGTTTTGTCCTCCATTCTTTTTAACATCTACATGAAACTGCTGGGAGATGGCATCCAGAGGTTGGGAGTGCAGTGTCACCAGCATGTGGATGACACCCATCTCTATCTCTCCTTTCCATCTGATTCCAAAGAAGCTGTCCTGGTACTGAACCAATATCTGTTGTCAGTAATAGACTGGATGAAGGTAGAAAAATTGAAATTTAATCCGGACAAGGCAGAGGTGATCCTGGTCAGTCGTAAGGCAATGTGCTGGATGGGGTTACGCTCCCCTTGAAATCTCAGGCTTGCAGGTTGAGTGTGCTCCTAGAATCAACTCTGAGCCTGGATGCCCAGGTTTCAGAAATGGCCAGAAGTGCTTTTGCACAACTAAAACTAGTGCACCAGCTGCACCCATTTCTCAAGGCATTCGTTTGGGCTACAGCGACACATGTCTTGATTATATTTTGTTTGGACTACAGTAACACACTCTACATGGGGCTGCCTTTGGAATCTAATCAAAAACTTCAGCAGGTTTAAAATGCAGCAGCCAGAATGGGGCCAGTTATAGGAAACATGTAAGTCCCTTGTTGAAACAGCTTCATTGGCTACAAGTTCATTTCTGGGCAAAATTCAAAGTGCTGCTCATGACCTATAAACTCCTATACAGTTTAGGTTCAGACTGTCTGAAAGGCCATATCTCCCCATAAAAACTTGCAAGAATTCTAAGGCCTTCAGATCCTTTATCTTGGCCTCAACACAATCACAGACACAGGAGAGAGCCTTCTCAGTGGCTGCTCACACCCTCTGCAACTCCCTTCCACAGGAAGCTAGGCTGGCCCCCTCTCTGCTTTCCTTTCAACATCAGGCAAAAACCTTTTTTGTTTAAGCAGGCTTTTAATATGCCGGGAAGGCTTGTTTTTTTTAATTTGGGGGTGTGTTTTTTTCTTTTCTTTTTTTAGTATTTGTATATTTTAAAATTATTTTATTTTATTTTCCTTGTGATTATTTTAATTGTTTTTTAAAATTGCACTGTAGATTTTAAAGTAAGCATGATAGATGGATGGATAGATAGATAGATAGATAGATAGACAGATAGAATAGTAAAATGTATTTAATAGCAATATATTAGCCTTGAAAACCTGTTTTATGTATAAACCAATTTTATAAACTTGTTTTCTATAGAAAGACTATATATATATATATAAAATAAAACAGTGCATGTTAATTTGTATATTGTATATCTGCATTTGGTGTATATTTTATAGGGATAAACCACCTCACAGTTTTTAGATCTAAGCTGTATTTGTAGTATTAGTAGAAGTAACAGTAGTAATACTTCTTAAACAACTGAGAGCACATAATAAAAACAGAGTTAAAATATGGCCCAGGGCATGTAGGTCCTAGCTGCAATGTAACTCCCCTTTTGCTTACTAATACATAATAAAATGTACTGTTTTTAACTGCTTTTTATCATTTTTGAGTGTATGTTTTAAATTGTTTAAATAGGTTAATAGTTTAATTCTATTTTAATAGTGAGTGTGTGTTTTAGCTATATTGCTTTCATATTAATTTAAAAGCCATGCTGAGTCCCCCAGTTTGGGGGAAAAGTTGGGGGGGATAATGATCATGATGATGATGGGTGATGATTAATGGTGATATGATGATACTACATGGATTTTGAACTCTGCATTGCGCCTAAAATGTCTTTTTCTCTGCCCTTCCCTTCTCTTGTAGGCAGCACCTGACCTAAAGTCTTCTACCAGCAACTCTGGATGAGAATTCTACCATTGCCTATTGCTCACTAACTCCTCTGGCAATATGGATTTTGTGATGAAGCAAGCCCTAGGGGGTAAGTGTTGCCTCCTTACTCACAGCATTCTGAAATCCACTCCACCATGCCTTTGTTATTGAACCTCAGCGGAGAAAGGTGATGGGATCAGAGAGCTTAATGTAATTCACTAGACAAATTGGTCCTCCTGCTGAGCACATATATATTCATACTCCTTTTGTGTGTATGTGTATGCATATGTCTCTTCAAGTCTGCCTTCTATGGCTTCCCATGGGAACTGACTGGCCACAGTATGAACAGAATGTTGGACTAGACAGGCCTTGGTTCTGATCCATCATGGCTTTTTTGATGTTCTTGAAGTGATTATGGGGCAAACAAAATGTGTGTACATCATGGGATGGAATGCTTCTCATAAACCACTGGAGGCAAGATAAGACTATTGCCTGTTCCATTTCCTATGTGTCATTGGACACAAAGCTTGTTCTTGTCATTGACCAGGAGACTAAATCAATACCGATTTTTTTTCTGTCCGTGTGGACAGACTTTGGAACTTACCTTCCTCCTGAAGTAATGGCCAAGTGTGCTTGCCTCTTCCTTTGCCTTCTCCACACAGGCAAGGCTATAGATCCAATTACATCAGAAGGTGGTGGCCAAAGAGGTGTGACCCTCACCCCTGACATCTGGCCTGTTGAGTGATGGGGGAATCTAGTTTCCCATCCCATAGAGACATCCAACCCCTGTAGAATAAACCCCAGATCAGCTGGACACAGAGGAATTCTGTTCACACAGAGAGCAATCAGTCATATCTTTAACATAAAAGAGCAGTAACTAGTGGTGGCCAGTTGCTCAAATATCAGTGGGGTGGTGAGCACAAACAGGTTTGAGTACAAACTTTACAGGAGCTATCCAAGGTGCTAAAACTAGTTGTGACTGACCGTCTCATACTTTGGATCAGTCCTTAAAAGTTTTACTAAAACATGAAGCAGTTTCACTGTCCCACCAACACAAAAGCTGCCAGGTACCTATAGCAGTGACAGTTCCCATTTCTGTACATCACCAAATAGTACATATATATTATCGAAGAACTTTGCTGTCTGAGCATTGCAGTTTTTGTTTTCTCTCTTCTTCACTCTAACCCTGTGCAAGCAGCCGCAACAGCAACAAGAACTACAAGTTTCCCATGACATTTTGCTACCAGAGGAAAGCTCCAGTCATAGATACCAAAGGACTTAGAACTCAAATCCAGACAGATTCCTTTGGCATTGAAAGGCAAATATCCCAGCAAAACCTTGCCACATGCCTGACAGTAAGAATATAACCACAACCATTGATCATTTGCTACACCTTTCATGACACCCTAGATATACTTCCTGGGGTCTAGCACCTCATCCTCCCTGCTGGTAGGGCTGGATCAGCCTCATATGAGGGTAAAGAAGCATTCTCAAAGTGCTAGGGACAATGCCTGTTTCTGGCTCTCACCTACTTACCTTCACGGGTCTGTTTCCTCTGCTTTCCAGAAAACATCCTGACTATCAGAGCTGCCTGGTTCATGGGTCAGATTATCACTCACAGGGGCACAAGCACAAGATCAGCATTCTGGAGAAAAGCATCATCTGCCATGATCTCTTACAGCTTTCATTATTTTGGCTAATGGAATTCCCACTGTGTCCTTGGGATTTCCCTGCTACTGCTATTTTTTTAAACCCAAGATAGCTTCACTGATGCCAGAGTATAACAGCATTTCTGCATCAGTTTTTCAAAAAAGAAAAGTTTTTAAAAAATGTCAGGCCTCACCTTTTCAACTGGAGGCTGTCAGAGGCATGTGAAATAAGAATATGATTAGCTCTAACCAGAGCCCATGATGGCAATGTCAAGTTTATTACCTGTGACAGCAAGGTAAGATACTGAAGGAAGGATATTTGGCCTTAACCAAACCATAAGAATATTTGTTATTTTTGGCAATATAGGCAGAGATCAGAGATGGTTAAAATCCCACACAATCCTATCCCACTGAGTTCCACAAAAGTTATTTTCAGATTAGTATGTATAACAAAGATAAACAAAGTCCAGCCACAGTGCAGATGTTGTTGGAATGCAACACCCATCATCCCATGATCTGCATCTCCCATGGGTATTCCATGACTGATGGAAGTTGCAGTCCAACAATCTCTGGCGGGTCACACATTGCCTGCTCCTCCTCCCTCATTCTAAATGTATGGAAGTGCAAGACACACTGCACTTGCTCAGAGATACTTTCTTCTTACTAGTTATTTCACAAGCATTGACCTGAAAGCTAAACTTCAGGGAATTTTGTCTTAAATGAACATTTACCCCCACCCATGTTGGAATCCTCACTTAGATTTTTGTTTCATCTGTGGGATTCCAAATTACAAACTAAGCCTAGCCATAAGTCACCTGTGATCCAAGGAATGGGTTAAACCTCCTCCCCCACTTGGATTTTGGGTCCCCACTGAATCTAACAAACAACCCAACTAATATCCTCCTGCCACATCCTATACAGGAGCTGTGGTAGATAGTGGCTCCCATGTCAATAGGGCCATGATTCCATTCCAGGTTTTGGCTGGCTTTAAATGAGTTATCCATGGTGCTGAATATGGTTAGGAATAAGGCTCAGCACTTGGGATAGCTGATTTAATAGATGGATTAAAACCTGGCATGGACTGAATACCCCACTTATATAGAACACCCCAGCTGCCCACCGTACCAGAGTGCTTTTTTATTTTCTTGATTATTTCTTTAGAAGCTAATGGGGCCCAAGTTCCCATGCATTCAGTTTTGTATTTATACAGTCAGCCTTCCACATTTGTGGATTCGACTTTTGTGGTTTTGATTATTCGCAGATTTAATTAATATGTTCTTGCTAGGAATCTCTAGGTCCTCCAGCATGGCTAATTTTCACCAAAATTTGAGCTGGAGGACCTAGAGATTCCTAGAGCAAACACTTGTTTAAATATTTATAGGACCTGTAGCACAATTCTGTGGTCACCTTCTGGCAGATGTTGACCACTATATTTCAGACCAGGCTGAAAAAGCTGCTGTTTTCCATACACCTTGCCTCCTCTCCCACTCTTACAGGTCCCAAGTGACCATGGCATGACTACCCATAATCAGTCAAAGCTACTTTACCCAGTGCATTCACAACAGCATGGCTGGTTCATGTCCAGAATCTTTTTTCTTGTTCTGCTGGGAACCTGATGGCATTGGAGCCAATACACAACATCTCTGTTTCTGGCTGCATGAAGGGTTTTTGACTGGTTTGAACAAAGTGATGATGAGTCAGAGAAGCAAAGAAGGAGGGAGATATTGCTTGGAAAGATGAAAGACCCTGAAGTCCCCTGGGGCCCTGGGGAGCCAAGCATGGTTTGTAGCTCTAAATTGCTGGCAAACTGAACTGGGAAATGGTACAGCCTGGCTCTCAGCTGAACAACTCAGCAGGCATGCCAAGCTCCCCTCCCTATATTTGCACAGAGGCTGGGGGAAAGGGAGAACAACTCCTCCCATTGGTGAAGAAAGGACATAGCATGTGACTCACAGGAGAGAGGACCTGAAACTTCAGAAAAGATTTGCAAGAAGGGGTGGGAATTTGGGACTGGGAAGATTAAAAAATTCAGTCATAAATAGTTGAAAGCATTATGCACTGACATTATGATCATGGAGCCAGGCCTGCCTTTAGGGAAGATGAAGTAACAGCATTAAAGGATCAATGTGACATGCTATTCCCCAGCACACAGTGTTCCAAGCATCCCTAGAAAAAAAACAATGGACACTTCAGAGCACCATGTGAACTGTGGCTCCCAAATGTGACAAGATACTATTGGTCAGTGCTTCTGAAATGACTGGCAATCAGGGATACATTATCTTTCTTGGCCACCCATCATCACTATTCATGCCCTTAAAAAAACTAGATTAACCCATGGGATTACATTAAAACAGGAATAGTGTTAATTTACTTTTTTTTTTAACTGGAGCAGGAGAGAGAAACACTAAGCCAGGGACATTTCTTCATTCTAGGAGTGCTATAATACTGTGTCCCCTCTCCCTTTTTTTCCTCCTTAATGTAGTTCTTGACTTTATTCTCCCTCTCTGATGTGTTAATCCCTTGAAAATAAAAGCAGACAGGGATGTAGACACCCCAGGATTGTCCATGCCACAGCCAGTGCCATTCCAAGACATGTTGCCAACAGAAATGGAGCCAGAAACAATGTCACCAGCACCTGTCAACATGCTTAGTAGCCAGAGCTGGCCAAGCTGTTTTGACATGTGAAATAGACCATTCCCTCACATATCACTTTCTTTGGCAGTAAAAAATGGAATACTATAGTACTTTCTCAGGAAACGGAATCAAAATCTAACTATCAGCTACATCATTCTCCCTAACTGTAGGTCTAGCCCTTCAGTAGAACTATCACCTTTACATCAAAGCTATTTTCTCCCCTTTCCATAGGAAGATCTTGTTTGTAGGGCACCACGGTCTATCTTGCACTATTGTACAATAACAGTGGTGGTAGGAAATACTAAAGAAATCAGGAAAATAATCTGAGACTTTTCCTCCCATCTTTTCATAGGGCCCTTATACCAGCTAGTTACTTCTAAGCTCCCTCTAGGGGTTTACCAAGGAAATGTACTAATAACTGTTCTTTTTGCACATTTGCCACCGCCTTCCTCTAAAATATAGGGTAAGGCACAGCAGTCCTCCCAGCCAAGTACTAATCAGGCATGGTGCTGCTTAGAGCCTTATTACATGAGAAAAGGAAGCCAAAACAGATTGGGAGAGTAGCAGCTTTCTCCATACCTTTCCACCTGCTGTCGTAGCACATCCATTCTTCTCCACAACGAAAGGAGTCATAAAAGAGTAACTTTTATCAAACAGATTTTTTTCAGTGCCACAAAACACACACGTTTATGGCTGTCTCCATCAGGAAGAGAACAGAAATGCTTCGACAGCATGTGGCGAGGCATGTAGAAAGCTCCTACTATCCCGATCCCTTTTGACTTTCCTTTCTCATGCAAAAAGACTCGTAGTTTTCAAGTTCAGATATCATCTGATGCCTTCAGGATATTTAGGCTTGGTAATTATTCATTTAGATTATCACCATTCAAGAATGAAAGGTCTGGTCCTGACATGACCTTTTAACAGTCCAACTGATAAGAAATGCACAACTGTTATTAGCATTCGATATACTGTATGTCATATGTGAGAAGAAGTAGAAGGTAGATCTCAGTGTGATCTCTAGTAGATCACCATGTCTTTCCAACAAACAATTGTTTAGTCAGAGCAACAACAAAATGACTGCTCCCCACTCCACCTTTTTCCCACAATGGGACTCAAAGTGATTTACAAGATAAGGAAGATATAAGCAAAGTCGTATGCAGCTAAAAACATTTTTTTTAAAATTAAGGTTAAAATAGTATTAAATTGACTGTAGAATTAATATAATTTAAGACAGCAATTTAAAAGTACAGAATATTAAAATAAACCAAACTTTTAAAAAGCTACACTACACTAAACAAAAATAAGACTACACTAAACAAAAAGAAACTAGAGTCTTAAAAAGGCCTCTTACATGTAAAACAATCATTTCCTGAAAGCATGCTGGAATAAAAAGGTCTTCTTCCCCACCATTGAAAGCACAAAAGGAGGGAGCCACCTAGGAAGGGAGTTCCATGGTCTGGAAGCAGCCATAGAGAAGGCCTGTCCTGTGTTTCCACTAAATATGCTTGTGCAGGTAGTGGGATTAAGAGAAGGGCCTCCCTCAAAGATCTTAAAGTTTGGGCAAAGTCATATGAGAAGATATAGTCCTTCAGACACTTGAACACAGGCTATACAGGACTTCATAGGTGAAAACTACCACTTTGAATTGTGCCTAGAAACAGACTGGAACTGCTCTAAGAAGGTGGCTCTATGCTTCCTATAACCAGCCTCTTCAGCAACCTGACTGCAGGTCTTTTGACCAACGGAAGTTTCCAAACACTCTGGTTTTTGCAAGCCTTTCTACAAAAACTATTAAGGAATATGGCACAGCCAGCTCAGCTCTAAGGAGCTCAAGCCTCCAAACCTTCCCATTGTGAGAGGAGAGGTGTAGATATGTGCAGCCTGAGAGCCAGGCTGGGTGAGTGGGAAACTAGGAAGGGAAGGCAGCAGGCTGTGCAGAGGAGCTATGTCACTGTCCCTCTTTGTGCTTTCCTCAATGCTTTGTGTAGGGGCCACCAAGGACATGGGGAAAATGTTGGGAGGTGAAGAAGAGAAGGACCCCGATGCTCAGAAGAAGGAAGAAGAACGACAAGAAGCTCTGCGCCAGCAGGAGGAAGAGCGCAAAGCAAAGCATGCCCGCATGGAAGCAGAACGGGAAAAGGTCCGACAGCAGATCCGTGATAAGGTGTGTAACATTATCTGCTGATTTCCATTATTTGACTGCTCACCACCTAGGCACCAGATCGACATCTCCCTGTTTTCCATCCTCCCCAGCCACCTTCAAGCAGCCTTCCCAGACCTGGTGCCCTTCAGACATATTGCACTGAAACCTCCACCATTCTTAGCTCATATGGTCATTCGGATGTGCAACTCAACACATCTAGGAGGGCACCATGTGAAATGGTGGCCTTAAGTGTCCATAAATATTAAGAAAACTGTGAAGGAACACATAGAGAAAGGGAGGGAGAGAGAGAGAGAGACTTTTGTGACAATTCATTTGAATGTGCATTCACAATTTTTGTCCTATACAGGGCTTCCTCAACTTGCTTAAACCCTTCTTCTTTTCATGTCAAAGCCTTAATTGGCCCATCACATGAATCATGGCTAATCCTCTTCCAATCCTTAGCACTTGCCTATTTAAGGGCATTTGCTGAGTATGGGTGGATTCTCTCATAACATCCCAGCCTTGACATGAATATATGATTAGAGGTTTTGTGAACAAAGTGATGTGGAAGGTGTAGGTACATAAGTAAGTAGATGGGTTGATTGATGAGAGATACATAGCTAGTTAGGTAGATAAGTAGGTGGAAGGATGGATAGATAGATAGATAGATAGATAGATAGGCAGAAACACACATTGCTTTTTTCACCCAACCTCCAGTGGTTTTCTCCTCCCCAAAGGCAGCCTCCCCTAGCTGTTCTTTTTCCATTCTGCCTATAATTGTTTATTGAGTCAATATATGATTCTGTGGCTGCAGATGAGAAGGTCTCTGGCATATTACAACATTGTGTTTCTGCTTTAAAATGAACATCCTTCCATTCCTCTGTATTTATTCAACCTGAACATAGTTTGGCTTTTGATGCTGGGGGAAAAGGCAACAGAATATCAGCTGTTCACAATTGCTGTTCACTCCTCTGGCTACAGCACAGCCTCAAACCACCACCATCACCACTTGCTATTTCAGTATTCATTCATATTACAGTGTGGTGGGTTCTTCCGCCCACCCAGAAAAAGCATTCAATTTCACTCTCATGATCCCATCAGTGATCCCAAGAGCCTGATTCTACTGGGGTTAATAACATGCTCTGCAGAGACCACATCTACACAGCTTGGGCATGAAAGGCTGCTCTCTCTCCACTCCCAGATCTCATGCACATACTCATGACTGATTCTCACCTCATCTGCATTGGCACTGCATGAGTTCATGAGTTTGTGGCATGTAGGCCCAGGGGAAAAGTGGTCTTCCGAGTCAGCAAAGTCCCTCTGCACCTAGCCCTGCTTTTATTTTCTTTGAACTTTATTTACTCCTTTTCATTCTTTTTATTTTTCTTATCCTGTTTTGCTGTTGACCTGTTTCTTTCAGTATTTGTGCTGCAGGAAAAGAAGGGAGTAAGTGAATGATGGAAAATAAGCTAAAGACTGGTATCTGTCTTCTGGTTTGAGAACTAATGAGCTAGATATTCAGAGCTTGATAAACATGATTTTTGGACAGCAGCTCCCAAAATTCTCCAAACTATGCTTTTAACTTTTCCAAGCTTTTCCCATATATATATATTATATATATATATATATATATACTGTGTGTGTGTGATATTTATTTATATCCCGTCTTTTTCCCAAAACGGACTCAGAGCGACTAGCAAGATTAAAAGCAGTACCGTTAAAAACATAGAAAACTTTTACATTAAAACAGAATTAAATTATTATAATATTAAAACAGATTCCATATAGAAATAAATTATCATTTAAAAGATAAAAGTGTTTAAAATACTTTAAAAGAATACAACATGCAGCCCTTTAAAAACCTTTAAAAACCTTCTGCTTTAAAAACCTGTCTGAAAAGGAAGGTCTTTGCCTGCTGGCAAAAGGTCAGCAAGAAGGGAGCCATTCTCTTCTCCTTGGAAAGGGAGTTCCACAGTCCAGGGGGAGACACAGAAAAGGCCCTCTCTCCTGAGCACCTCAGAGCCCAAGCCAGCTCATACAGGGATATATGGTCTGCCAAATATCCAGGACCTGAGCCATATAGGGCTTTATAGGTTATAACTAGCACTTTGAATTGTGCCTGGAAACAAACTGGCAGCCAGCAGAGCTGTTTCAACAGGGGCTTTGTGTGCTCTCTATGCAGCTCTTTGGACACTCTTCAAAGGCAACCCCAAGTAGAGTGCATTACAGTAGTCCAAACGGGATGTAACCAAGGCATATATCACCATGGCCATATCTGACATCTCAAGGAATGGGCACAGTTGGTGTACAAGCTTTAAATGTGCAAAAGCACTCCTGGTCACTGCAAAGACCTGTGCCTCCAGGTTCAAAGCTGAGTCCAGGAGTATCCCCAAACTGCATACCTGAGTCTTCAGGGGAGTGTAACCCCATCTAACACAGGCCGATTCCCCATTGTCTGATCTGCCTTCTGACTGAACAGGAGCACCTTGCCTAGATTAAATTTCAATTTGTTTGCCCTCATCCAGTCCATTACCGATGACAGACACTGGTTTAGGACCAGTGTGTTTATGTAGGTATGTATTTGGACAGGAAATGGTCTAATACCAAACTATCAAATGTATGCAGGAGTGTAACTATAGTGGGGAGAAATTAGGGCAATTAGGGCATTGACTCCCACATAAGAATTCTCCCCCCTCCCCATGAAAAATTCCTTCAGTCTCCAAATTTCATTACATAAAGTAAGACACTAAAAAACTGTTCATACCTAGAACTCCTTGTTATCTGCTGTGTTCTCATTCTCTTAATGTCCGGGGGGGGGGGGGTTGGGGGGATACTTAAACTGTATTTCTAAATCCTCAACTTAAATTTTAATTCACTGTAATGCTAGAAATTTGGGACTGAAGGAAAATTTCATTGGGGTAGCAGTATTCTTACTGAGGGACAGTGCATTCAACCCCAACCAACCCCCATAGCTGTACGTCTGAGTATGTGTCAGTGGACTGACACAGATCGGCAAAAGAAAACCTGGAGGTTAATCAGTTGGGAAGAAGAGAATATATTTCTCCTTATCCCATACCCAAAGCTAGAGGGATGGGGAGTAAGGTCCAGTCCTTCTTCCCAAAGCTTTATCCTGTTTTCTAAGGATTCAATCACACAACTCTGAAGGGGTACACACAGGTTGACTGACAGCTGAATAGGTGAGAAGACTTGGCTGAAAAACACTAGTGATAGGAAGCTTTATCTTTATACACAGAAGTGTATACCTGTGATGATACAGAATGGTTGTCTGAATATGCAGTGTGACTTGAGGAGAGACATAGGCCAAGAACCTAAACAATTTTAGTATGGTGTAAATATACACCAGCAAACTCATGCTAGATCCCACAGTCTCACAGCAATCAAATAGTGAGAGCTAGTGTCCTACTGCCTTAAACTCATCTATTACATAACAGCTCCAAAGGTTGATTGTTGGAAAGAGAGAGAGAGCTATGTGTGTGCTTGCATAAAGACTGGCAGCATTAGAGACTACTCACACAACCTCTGAGAAAATACAACCAAACTATTTTTATGCTGGCAGAACTATTTTTATGCTAGTGTAATAACTCGACAAGATTCCAGCCCTGAATCTCTAGAGATCAGCTAAACATAAATACATACATCAGTACCCACAATGGTAAGCATCTCAGATGTTGTTGTAAATTGTTAAATTCTGCTCTTTATTTAAAGAATGCAGGCTAATCCTAAAGTCTCAGAATAAGATAACTAAAGCATTGGGACTACCAGCTGCAAGGGAAAACAGGAAACAGAGTGTGGAGATGATTTGCATTCTTTTAAGACTGAATTTCAGAGGAAAGAACTGGCAAAACTACCTCTGAGTATTCCTGGCCTATGAAAACCCTATGAAATTCATGGGGTCACCAGAGGTCAACAGGCAACATGAAGAGCAGACCAATGGTGCTTTTCTCAGCCCTTTAGTGGAGCCTCCATCTGCTCTTGTTTTACACCCTGTTCCAAGACATTGGAGTCCTATTGTCCTTAGGCAGGTGGTAACCTTCCAAAAGGACATGTTGACAATGACTATTAAGGGGATAATCATAGATCATTCCTCCACCCCACCTACTACTAAAAGAGGACCTTCAGTCCTACTTTGTGCTAGTCATGTGTGCCCTGCGCCCTCACCCAGAGAATAGTGCAGCACACTGAGGAGTAATTGGCCAGGGCTTGTGCATCACTTGCATGCTGAGAAGCTTGAAATGTCTCCACAGGGCCCTGAGCAATTCTGCCAGGAATACAAGTGTGAAGTATTTCATCACAGGCAACTACATGTTCAGCCAGGAGTAAATCAGCCATGCTGAAAAATGTGGCTTAAAAGATGTGAATGGAAAAGGTTTGGTGGGGAAAGGCTAGCAGAGCACCAAGAGGAATGTGAAGTAGGGCTACACTTGCTGTAAACAGGAGGAATCTAGAGTATTGGAAGTGCCAGAGAAGTAGGACAGAAAGAAAGGATTTTATGCAAAGATGGAGAGAAATCCTTGGAAACTCTACTCTCAGAAGTTGGATTGCCTGATCTCAGGATTTAGCCCTGAGTCTCCAGCTTTTATGAGTCATCTCCAGGCTGGAGAGAGGGTGCAAATTCATCAGTTTTTGTGGATCATCTCCAGGCAAGAGGAAGGGGTTGTGTACAAGTCTCCAGCTCAGCCAGGAGATCAGCAACTTGCTTTAGGATGCAAGGCTTACCTGATTTGTTACTGCAACTTGCAAAGATTCTTCGAGGGATCTATATATTTACCTAGTTTGCATCTTCCTTCCCTCCCAGTTGTTGAGGTGCCAGGTCTACTGGAAAATATTATTTCATTCTCTATCTCTGTCTCTCCACCCCCGGCATGTGAATGAAAATCTGTGAGCAACTGTGTTTGGTACTCAATGCCTAACACCTTGTGATATCACCAAGAACCATCCCTAGGTCTCTAATTTTGACCCAGAAATCTCAAGGATGATCCTGAACTGGCAACCCTGCTCAGAGACTGCAATCCAAAATTGCATAACCAGTTGCTGAGGAGGGGTTAACAGCAGGGGCAAATTGGGCCAGATTTACACACAAATTAAGGACACTACAGTTTAAGGCTTCATATTATGAAGTGCCTCTAAATAACAATGATGATGATGACAATGATAGCCATAATGACAGCCACCATCATTATCATCAATATAAGAATATGTTAGTGTGATTCTTATTGCTAGAGATCTACCAGACCAATTTTGCTAATTTTTCTAAAACTGAATGTTGAACAGTACAGGCATATAGAAAATGTACCAAGTTTGAAGATGTTCAGAAAATCAGGTTTTAATGCCAAAACACATAAAGCAAGGCTACAGACTAGCAGGAGGGGTGGACAGAGAGGCGGAAAAGGCTTTACAATGGTATGGGAGTAGAGAGAGGATGAGGAACAGAGTTTTAGAGGACATGGTAGACAGAGGCTTTGGGGCCCAAGAATAATGTAGTGGTAAAAATAGGCTTGTGGTGTATAGAGCAGGGGTGGACAGCTACAAAAGGGAGTGGGATTTATTTTTTCCCCACACTTGCCCAGCAGGCTTCACCAGTGCATCTCAGTGCACTGGGAGCAGTATAACATCCAGCCACCATTCTGACTGACATTGTGATTCCCTACACCCTTTTTAAATAAGGGGGGGGGGGTGTCCTGGGTAGTTAGAAGAAACAAACCACCATGTTTGCAGGAATTTGCAGGGAGGGGGTGACTAGTTTTCAGACAAAAAATTCACCTAAAAATTAGATGAAACATTTTAAATATTTTAGAGTGTTCATACATACCACTCTTTGTCCAAATTGTATAGAGACAGTCTGTGTAGCTTGGGAAGACATATTCCATGTCAAATGAAAAGCTGGAGCTGGAAAAGCTGTCTTGGAAGTGTTATCAAATGCTTCTGTTTGTAGGGATGACTGTGTATGTATCTGAATAACTACAGAAATATATCTGATTCATTCTCTCTCTCTCTCTCTCTCTCATATGTATATGTGTGTACATCCATGTGAGTGAACAGAGGTGAGCTCTGTATGTGTGTGTGAAATGTGGAGGGCTTTGTGAATGCATGAGCTCTTCTCTTCATGAAACTGAATAAGCCCAGCACTGTCAACCCTCCCACATATATTCTATTCTCCGAACCTTTTTATCATTCTTGTTGCCCTTCTCTGAACCTACTCCGATTTGTTTATATCTTTCTTTTTCTCTCCTCTCCACTTTATTCCCCACATGCATACACAGAGCTCTCCGCATTTCACACACACATACAGAGCTCTCTTCTGTTCACTCACATGGGTACATACACACGCACTTGCACACACGTGTATATACAAGAGAGAGAAAGAGAATCAGGATCAAGTCTAGTGGTTTTAAGTTGGAGGGAAGCAAATTTCTATTGAACATTAGAAGGAACTTCTTGACACTAAGATCAGTTTGGCAAGTGAACCACTTGCGTAGGGAGATGGTGGAGTCTCCTTTTTTGCATGTCTTCAAAAAAAGTCTGGACAGCTACTTGCTGGGGATACTTTAGCTGGAGAGCCTACACAGAACAGGGGATTGGACTTGATGGCCCATGAGGCTCCTTCCACCACCTCTATAATAAAGTGAGAGGCAAGGAAGGCTGGAGAACAGTATGGACATAAACAGTATGTTTCTTTTACACCTGAAATTTCCCATGTTCCCAGAGAAATAAGTGCAAGAAAGTGTACAGAGTGTACAGGTTAGTGTGTACATGCTTGCAGACCAACGACACTCAAACAACCCTGCAGCAAAAGAGGTATTTTGCTGAATTAGCTTTAAACCTCAGCCCCACTTTTCATCCCCTCAGATCTTTTAGATCAATTTTGCTCATGTCCAGATCATTAGTGTTCACAGTGATGGGGTCTTTACATTACTGCCACCTTTCAAGTTCTGCTAGTGATATGGGGCTGCAGGACCTCTGCCTGCTTTAATCCAACTCATCCTCCCACCAGTGAGCCTCCCAGAGTCACATGGTGGGATGCTGACTTCTGCACTGGGTGGATTCTCCACCTCAGCCAGGCGGGCGCTTCTAATGTTCTTCTCCCTACTAGAGGCTTCAAGAGGGAAGTCCAAGATATTTTGAGGGGAGGAATCCAGGAAAGAGATGCATACTGCAAAATTGCTATCAACTGTATGTCGGATGGGAAGGCATCTTTCTGAAGATGTTTGTTAGTTCTGTTCACCATCTCTCACCTCACCAGTCATGCCTGCATTCCTCCCATTTTTTCTTACAGCAGAAATTTGATGTATGAAAGACCTTGTGTTTGTTATCTGTCATCTTCAATATCCTTCTTCAGAGGCGGAATGCAGATAGTGCCTATGATAAGCCCACAATATCTGCTGGCTGGGGCATATGGGAACAAGAGATTCCAGCTAACATGAAAGGAGAGCACCTGGAAGAATGTTGATTTCCTCATCCCTTTAGTAAGACCAACAGAAAAGGGAAGGACACATACATCTTCCACTGCATACAAAACAGACAGTTAAGCAGTATGTTAAAGTGGTACGGGGTAGATTGGGTCTTACCATTAAGCAGAATGAGGTAATTTCCTTAGGCAGCTTGGGGATGGGTAATGTTGAGGAAATGGCAGTGGATCTCAGGAACATAGAGATGTGTGTTACATGCAGCCTGCCCTGCATGTTCCTAGTTAGGCTGTGGCACTTGGACAAGCTAGAAGATATGGTCGCAGCACCCAAAATATGATTCAGCTGCTAATCTTGTTGGCTTTAGTAGATGGAAGAGATATGCCATCTTATCTTCTGCCTCAGGCAACAAAATATCTTGGAGTGGCCCTGGCATGGGGGGCACAAATAATGAGGATGGAGGATAGATGTTGTGCTCCCAGTATTCCATAGGATAGAGCCATGGCAGTTAAAATGGAACCATTGTACTGTAACTATGCAGTGTGAAACAGCTCTTAGCTAATGAATCCCAACACTCACTTCCTTTGACAGATCTTCTTGTTGGTTCTGTCTGGTCTAAACAGTGGTGTAATGGAGCTAGCATTCCCAGGATTGAAGGAGTGTTTGATTGATGAATTGCAGTTACAGTACTGTGTCACAGTTTCATCCTATGGAGCCCTTGGATCTTCGGTTTAGGGAGGGGCTTTGGGAATTCTCTTCCAGGGAGTTCCTCTGGCGCCTCTGACCAAACTACAAACCCCAAGATTCCAAAGGATGCAGCCATGGCAGTTCAAGTGGAATCATGGCTGTATTTTCAGTGTATCCAAGTTGTCGCCAGAACTTCAATTGCCAGGCAGATTATATATACTCCAGATAAACAACTAACAATAAGTGCACTCAATAACACTATTTCCACCAGAGTTAAACAAAGCAGTAATGGTTGCCAAGAATGTCCAATTCCTGTTTGGCCTGTCTGTCTGTGACCCTCTTACTTTGTACTTGTCACCTCTCTCCCCATGCAGTATGGCCTGAAGAAGAAAGAGGAGAAAGAGGCAGAGGAGAAGGCAGCCCTGGAGCAGCCATGTGAAGGGAGCCTGACGCGCCCCAAGAAAGCCATCCCTGCAGGCTGTGGGGATGATGAAGACGAGGATGAGGAGAGCATCCTTGATACGGTGCTCAAGTACCTGCCCGGTCCACTACAGGACATGTTCAAGAAGTAACAGCTGTGCCCACAGCCCCACTTACCCACCCTATGCCCTGGCAACTGCCAACTCAGCACTTGGGCTGGGGTTTGGTGTGGGGAAGGGGGAATTTTTCATTTCCTTTTTTTCAAAACTTCATTTGGTCTTTTTTTTAATCTTTGGGTTCTGTTCTAAGGGGAGACCCACTGACCTGCACACATGCATTCACAAAAAACACACATCCTTGTGCCCACAGGGCCCCTGCCAAACCACCCAACTGACCCACCTTCCCTCTGTTCCCAGGGGAATGAAGCACACCAGGCACAAAACATCCCCCCCCCCCCACTGCTACCCATCAGACCAAAAAGAAACCCACTCTCACCTCCTGTGCTCCCTGGAGCCACAAGCTGGGCACTGCCGGGAGCCTGCCTCCCCACCCTACACACACACACACACACACACACACACACACACGCCTTCCTCCATGTTCCTTCCCCATGTGGAGCTGGGTTTCTGTTGTGCCAAAGTGCCAGCTGGATACATGTTTTTTTTTCTTTAAAAATTAAAAAAAACAGGTAATGGGGTGGGAAACTGGACCAACTTCACTAATGCAACCTCATGGGGTTCAGGAAAATAGGCAATGGAAGGCAAGAATCTTCAAGCCTCTGTATAACTGCCATGCTTTGTTGCATGTTCCTAAGCCCCATGTTGACTGCCAGATTGGGACTGTGTGCCCATTTCCCTCCATGCCACTGTTCCTGCCTAAAGCCTGGAGTCAAAGCTGGGCCCCCCACACATTCCGTATCTGACGAAGGGAGTGACCAATGGGTGTACCATCACCCCCAATCCTAACTGCCAAGGGCTGTTGGCATATAGAGATGTCTTGTCACATGCTGGAGAGGAGGAGCTCATTTCTGGAAGAAACCAAATTACCACCACAAATATCATTGCAGAGACACATGCACACTGAGAATTCAGAGGAGGAGAAACAGAAATTCTGTCCCCTTTTACCACATCTTAATTCTCTCACACACAGATATGCATACACAGCAGGGCTGATCAAAGGCCCATTGGCCAAGTTCACAGTTCAACTTTTCTTCTGGACTGAACAGGAGAGGAAATCCCTGTGTTTCAAGACCTCTTGGCCCCTTCATGAAAGTAGGGGGAAAGGGTTTGGGTTTTTTATTCCTTCATTGTAGCTGTCTTAGCCATCTCAGTTTACTTTTCATTTATGGTGGTATTTTATCCCAAAATGACCTGCAGCTGGTGATGCTACAAATGACATGGTGAGAGGGCTCCAGTCACATTTCCTCTGATTCTATCCTCTCAGCTGCTTCTTTGGGGAGGTGATGTATTAAGAGCCTTCTTCAGGGAGCAGGGAATGGAGTCATATATTTCCAAGGTGGTTTATGAGACTCTTGTCTCCACACTAGCTGTGTTTTAGATTGATGGCATGCCAGAGGATCATTTTTGGAGAAAGCTGAGTTGAGTGATGATCTTAGAGCAGAACAGATTCCTAATCTTGTGGGAGCAGCCAGTGCTTCTTGAGTTGGGAAACTTCAATATAGGAGCGCTGTGTCAAACCCAGTGAGCTTATCTCTGGAGTTTATTGCCTCTAAGATCCTATAATACTCACCTCAGAGTAGCACAGGTGCAGACAACATTTTGTCTGAGCTGCTTGCTCCCATAACATCAGTATCTTGTTTTCTCCTAAGTATCAGTTTTCTCCTAACATGATGAAATGCCAAGGACCCCACCTCCACAGCATGCACGCGCACACACGCGCATGCACATGCACGCACGCAAACACACACGGAGAGATGGCCGTTTGCTGACCTATGAGAAAATCTTCCTCTCTCCCACCTTCTGTAACCCAATCCAGCCCCATGGGTATGGTGACCTCCAGACTCCTTGAGCACACAACCAGCACCTTGTACCCTAACCTGTTTGCTGTGCTGTTGTTGTATTCACCTTCTGCCTGCTTCTCCCCAGTCCTTTCTCCAGGGCCACAAAACAGTGACTAGGGGAAGTCGCATTCCTGGTTGGCCTGCTCTCTGCCCGATACCAACAGTTCTTGGCCACCACTGAAAGCAAAGTCAAGGGCCCAGTCTTCCATGGAGAAGTTCTGTGGTTCTCATTCATATGTGTATCTATTTAAGGAAGGAAAGTCCTGATTGCCTCTCCCTTCTCCACCCCACTCTGAGTGCCCTGCTGCACAAGGGCTTTTGCTTTTGTGTTGGGGTTGAGTTTGAATTTGGGAGAGGTCTCCCTGCATCCCATGTCCACCCAGCCTTCCAGCCTTCCTTCCTTTCCTCCCTAATAGTTAAAGCCATATCAGTTAGACTGCAATACTATCAACACTAAAAAAAAAAACCTTGGCAGGCTGTGCTTTCTCATCTTGTACAGAAGAGCACCCCAAGGGGTGGGGACCTTTCCCCACACACCTTTGCCTGCTTGTCCATGTCTTTGGCCACACACCATGTGGCCTCTCTGTGTTTTTGCGTCGGTGTCTCTTGTAACAGGGTAAAACACCCCAGCGCCTGTCATCTGTCTTATTGTCTCTGCTAGTCACTCACTAGATGGTCACCGTATGGCTCCATGGAGCCCAGGATATGCAGGAGGAGGGCAGGGGGCCACAGGCAGAGGAGAGCAGGCTGGAGGTGGTGAGGGGCCAGCCCATTAGTCCATTTTTTGTCCACACAGCATTTGCTATGGCTGCTCATTATGTGTGCATGATCATTTCACATAGGGTGTAGCATGTGTGGCTGTGACTGCTGGACAGCAGTAAATGCCATGCTGGCAGGGAAACTCAGCCCCAAGGCAGTATGCCTTTGCCTAGGCTGGCACACGTTCATTGTCTCGACCCTCCTGGATGAATGTTGAAAATCGCAATAAGTCCACTTCTCACATGGGGCAAAGGGCTGATGCTGAAACCAGCGTCCCACCATGGGGTGGTGCTGCTGCTCTCAGTTTAATATTTTTACCACTGCACCCCCACAGGTTGGGACCTCCCATCCCACAAAGTGGGCTGTTGGGGGTGTCATTATATCCTGGATGCTCGCCAGCCATAAGCTTTTTATTAATTGGCCCATCCTGGATGCAAGCTAAAGTCAAAAAGGATCAGATTCTGGAGGAACCTCTGACAGCAAGGACCACAACAGAAGAGAAGAATTAAACATGGCTTGACCTGTGACAGTCATGATGGAACCATAGTGAAGGAGGCCCTTCTCTTACTACCTTAGCAGCATGGGGGCTGCAGAGTCCTGGGCTGTTTTCCCGATTATGTGCTGATGTGAAAAGCCCTGAGTCCCAGGTGGCATGCCTGCATCATGGCTTCTCCCACAGCAGCACCATCCCCTTGACAAAAATGGTGGTGGAAGGAGAAGTCATTGTGTGGACTTTTCCTGCAGCATCTCATACTTGTGGTGTCATGTGGCACTGTCAGGAGTTGTGCAGCAACTCTAAGTCACAAAAGGAGCTAGCTGGGGCAGAAAACTCTAGCTTAGTGCTTAAAAACCTCTGTTAGCTAACAGAGAAGCAGCAACTTCCAAACTGAAGTACATGGACACTTCAGTGTGTGTGAGTGTGTGTGAGAGAGGAGAGTGAGAGAGAGATCAATGGGATAGTTACTTGCAGCTTATCTACTGGTTTAAAAACAGTCATTTCAAGGGCATAAAACACTCCAGATGGGTGGATATCACAAAAAGGGCCCCATAACCCTAAAGAACATGGGAACATTTATGGTGTGTGTGTTTTTTTAATTGGGGAAGGGAGTCCTTGGGGGCCTCATAAACAGCCCTATGGCTAGATATGGCCCTGGGCTGCACTCCCCCAACCCCAGCTATAGTATATACATTGGAGAAACCCAGCCTCCCTCCACTATCACCTATATAAACAATAAATCTTGCTAGATCCCATTAATTCTTATTTGGTCCTACATTGGAAGGCCCAGGATTGCCCTGAGAGTGTTCTTATGTCTACTCTATACATACCTGTGATTGTGTATGAAAATACATTCACAGGAGCACCCATTTGCATTCGTGCATGCACAAATGTGAAGTGCGTGTTTGTGTGTGTTGTGTGTGTATCTGAGATAATGGGGGGTACTGACTGTTATAAGCTGGTGCATTATCTCTGTGAGCATGTGGATATGTGAGAATGCAAAGAAAGTTGATGGTGTTCATTGTGACTGTGCCAGTACTCATCTGGAGGGGTGGGGATGCGTGCATTTACATAAAATCAGGTGGAATTGCTCAAGTCTCCCTGTTCACCAGTGTGTCTGTCCCAGTGTGTCCACTGTGTGTACACCCCATTTGTTTTCACTTTGCTTCCAGAGCAGGACATCCATCCAGGACTCAAA
Organism: Sceloporus undulatus; assembly: GCF_019175285.1. Taxonomy (NCBI): domain Eukaryota; kingdom Metazoa; phylum Chordata; class Lepidosauria; order Squamata; family Phrynosomatidae; genus Sceloporus; species Sceloporus undulatus. The sequence continues at coordinate 82,624,900 of NC_056523.1, read as the reverse complement.
GACTGGCATAGAGGAATTGATTTCAGCCTCTGGGGGTATTCCCATCCCCTTCCCAAACTGGTCAAGAGCATTGCCAGAGGGGCCCTGCATCGTTCCCACATGCATGGATTTCCCTTTGTCAGCTTGTCTATCACTAGCTTGTAGAGGGGTGAGGGAGCCAACTGCCCCATGCACTAACCTACTTGACTGTGTGAACCATCCTGCCTTGCTTGTGCCATCTGCTTTCTATAGCCGTTGTGTCTTCCTGGCAAGTCCTCATCCCACCTGCACCTGAGAAGAGCATCTTTCACCATGATGGGGCAGAGTGTGCTAAAGAGGATGCCCCACTAGAAAGATTCAGTGCTGACAAAGTGTCCTCTGGGCTCTTCTGTCTCCCACCAACAGGGCTGAGTAGCCAGGTGATGGACTTGAAGCCGAGGCTACAGAGTACGGCACTTCTGAGGTGGTGCCCCAGCACTCTTCAGTCTGTGAGTTAACCTGGGGAGCCGAGCAGGTTAAATGTACTTTTTCCCTGCCTGTGTGGGGTGCAGGATGCAGGCAAAGGGGGCAATGAAGATTTGAGGGGCTCCATCCACTCTATGGTGACCATTCTGCTCTAACTAGTCTTTGAAGAAATAATTAAATAAAAAACTTTGTACATTGCCTGTGTCAAGTGTCTCTGGCAGCAAATTTGGGAGAAGGGACTGTAGCACCAGTGGCACCATATGATTATGTAGGATGGAAGGATGGAACTGATATTGTGGACAGTCACCAGGCTTCTTGGAGAGAACTGTGGAACTTCCTTCAAGGTTCAGAGTTCAGACAGAGGGGATATGATCCTGTTCCTGTAGCAGCCTCCTTAGCTGTTGTCAAAACTGGGAACAGGAGATGGTACCTTTTGCCTTAATAGGATGAGAGTGAGTATTCTTCCTCTGTATTGTTTCAGATTTCAGTAGTGAGATTGTAAGGAAGAGGGCTCCTTTAGCAATGAGTCACTGCAACTATGCTGGTTCCACCTGTTAATTTTCTGTTTTGGAACCCTCTGAGGGCTGCCTAGACAGCCAAAAATGCAAAAGGGGGCAGAGATCCAGAACTATTTTCATGTTAAAACAGTGCAGGGTAGGGCTATTAAAAGAGGAACTGCTGCTCCTTGAGAGTTTCAAAGGGCACAATTCATCCTGCTTTTGGAGTCCTGAAAGAGGGTAGTCTGGAGCAGGTTACAGAGATACAGTAAAAAGAAGAAGGGTTAAGGTCGGCTGCTTTGATGTACAAAGAACAGAAATGAGAGCATTATTATGGGGCATAATTTTCCAGGAAAGCAGTCCAAGTATGCTCTTGGCTGTCTTCCTAGTAGTAGGACATAATTTCATGAAAGAGCAAGGAATGTAAGTCTGCAACTCACAACTACCCAGAAGGAGAGCATTTGTCTTTTTTGTGTGGTAAACTCAATTTGTGGCACCCAATATTCACATGATTCAAAAATTTTAACCTGGCAGGAGGTTCAACAACATAGCATTATTTTCAAGATGTAGCAAAGATTGTAGGAGTACATTAATTACCACAAGAAACTCATTCTAATAGAGATTAGAGATTAGAGTCTCATAATAGAGCTGGGATTACATTTGTTATCGCAAGAAATGCATTCTAAAAGACATTTGGACATCCCTGCTTGATGCAGGTAAGTGATCCTTGGTTTTCAAATCACCAGCTAGCATTACTGGTTACTGAGAGGGCAAAAGTAGCTCACCATGCAGGTGTTTGGTGGAACCAGAAAGCCCAATGACAGCTTTTGCCGAACTAGTGCCATTAAGGTAAGTGCTGTGTGGATCCTCAAAGATGTTTCCACATATTTTTCCTCTTTTTTCTTATTACAAGAATTCCTTTCATGAGAGCTACAAATGGATCCATGTAGAAACAGAAGGACTGCAGCCAGGTAGTTTGATTATAGTTCCCAAGCCCTGTAGATAGGAAAAGGCAAGTGAAAAGTTTTCAGTATCTGATTTTCATTATTAGAGCCAACACATTTGGCAACTGCATTGCATTTGTGTCAGACTGACAGCACTGGGAACAAGATTTCTCTCATGCTCGAGGTCTCACAGTGCTAGCCATATGCTGACAAATGAATGGCAAGCCCTCTCCAGCCATAACAGCAGAGGTGTGTCAGTGATAAACACAAGGCAAGGAGCCAACAAGGAAACCAACAGATTGCCCAGCTCCAAGGTTGGCTGTCAGCCTCTGCTGCTGGGTGACCTTGGGCAAGTCCTTGCCTCCTCACAGGCCTTAGGCTGCACAGCATGGTAAAATGTATGGCCTTTTCTGGGGTTTGGAAGCCTTATGATTAGAATGGCTTTGGGACACATGAAGCTGGTCTGGAGTGGGTAATTTATTTGGTGTGTATCATAAGACTAACACGAGCTCAAAGGGTGTATGTTAGTCACTGGAAGTGGGTTTTTTAACCACACTCAGGTAGAATGCTCTTGGCATTTGTTCCAGACACATAGTGTGCCCTTTTTTATGTAGGGGAACCGTTCCGGCCCCCCCTCCCCACGTAAAGAAAAAATGTGTATGCTGGAGCCCTATTAGAAGTAATAAGGCTCATGCCCGCGTGTGCACCCCATTTCTTCTGGGCGCGCTGAGGCTTCTAGCCACGTATAGCGCACCCACGTCTAACACAGGCACACTGTACAAGCAGTGTTAGCAAGTGCCTGAGCTATATTGCACACTGACTGGTGCCTGCATTCAATGTTGCTCTGCTCATATACTGCAGTATTCTTAATTGACAGTTGCAATAGTATCCTCCATCACATTTGAGACAGAAGTCCAGTTTAGAAGGACTGGCTAGATTACCACGCTACATTCATACTGCTGCTATTCCACTTGACTGCTCTGGCTGCCTCCTGTTGCATTCTGGGATTTGCAGTTTAAGGAGGGTATTTAGAATTCTCAGCCAGAGAACTCTTAGGCCTCACAAACCTCAGAATGCAACAGGAGGCAGTCAGAGCAGTTAAAGTGGAGTAGCAGCACTAAAAGAGCCTAGTGCAGTAATGTGGTAAGATAAGCTGCTGTGTACTGCTCTTTTCTCCAGTGTAGGGTAACAGGTAATGTACAGTATAAGGAAGGCTACCCATGCCCCCTCCCAGGAGCTGCCATCTGAAGCAGTTACTTCACTGGATAGTGCCAGCTTTGGTTCAAGAAGAGAGATGCAGTTTTTCCACTGATTCTGCTATGCACTGAGTGACAGCCCCCAAATTCAGTGAACATTACAGGCACGTTTGCGCCATCCAGTGGCTCCCAACCATTGATCCTCCATTTCATTTGGCTATCAGCTTCCAGTAGCCTCAGCCAATTTGGCCAACAATCAGGAATTATGGGAGCTGAAGTCCAAATCCTCTGGAGGACCAAAAGTTGGGAACCATTGCTATTGACATATACTGATTTAACTGCTGAGTTCTCTCTCTAAGGACTCTTGGGAGCCACAGTGCATAACTAAGAACCACCAGTTCAGGATTCTCTATCCCCACTAAATTTCCTAGGATCCCACAGGAGAAATAACATTATGTTAAATTGGTTTACACCCGTGTAAGGCTGTAGATGTGCTCTGAAAGAAAAGAGGAAGCTTAGCATTAGTACAGTACTTGACATTCTGAAACTAAGTACCAATGATTTCTCCAGAAATTCTACAAATCAGTTGATTCCAGGATATGTCTCTTTACTAGTAGTTCACTCATAGCAAGTGCAGGCGCTGCCTTCTCAGCCTAGATTACATTATCCATTTAATAAGTTTTAAACCAAATTAGTGCTGTTTCCCAAACATGTATTTTGAATAAACCACAACACTAATCAACAACCAATTTTCAATTTGCAGGTATTTAAAGAAAATAATGTACAATTCAGCCAAAAGATGAAAGCCTGTTTGTAGGTTAGGGGTTGGGGGGTTGGAATTGGGGGGAGGGGCAGTTGTTTGTTTGTTTTGTGTATAGCAGAGGTAACATTTCCTTGTCTCAGCCAAAAAGCCCTTAGCCATGATATCTTAATTAAATCACTGTGTTTGGAAGCAGTGTACCTCTGAGCACCAGATGCCAGGAACAAAACAACAGAAGGAGGTTGTATTTTGTAACCCTGAGGAATTGAGATGTACATCTAGAGGGGATGTGTGGGTTCCATGGTGATATTACCATCATTATGACATGATGGATGGGATGAAAATATCCAAGTTTCAAAATTAAAATCCAATTCACACATGCATATTTATCACACAGCATACCATCACCTGACAGCTCTGTGCTGAAGATGAACACTTTCACTGTTGGCACATACTGTTGAAGTTAATATCCAATTATATCTGCCAATGGAAGATCAATCTGTGATCACTTTATGGTTGTCGGAGACAACAGTCAACAAGTCATAAACACAAAAGAATGAGCCAACCTTTAAGACTATTCCAAAGTAAAACAGAATCCAATGCAACACTTACATGAATACCAGTGCAGAAAAGTACTTGCAAGCAAATACACGATAGTTTAAAATGAGCACATACTAAAAATAGGGGCTTTACAAACTATTTCTGAAGCTACTTCAGACATTTATCCTATCACAGGATATTGAGGTGTGTTAGTCACTTTTACCAGTACTGGCAGCAATCCTGCATGGCTGAACATAGTATAGTAGTTCAACATGCATAACTACACTATGCTGAGCCATTTACCAGCCCTCAGACCTACTGCAGAGCTGCTGAAAACCTTCTCCTCCACAGCCACTGATGCCTGGAGAGCAGTGGATTGTATCTCAGAAACATCTGGTTATGACCCTATGGACAGACATGAAGCTATTACATCATTTGCTGAGGTCCTCCAAAGACATCAATGTATGAAGTAATTGCTTTACAACTAGCTATGGGGACATAGACAGATGCTTGTGTGGTCTCATCACTCTACTCCAGGTATGAATGTCGGGGGCTTTCAGCATCTTTATGGTAGGTCAGGTATGGGCTTTGCTCATTGCAGAGGAAAGGGATACCAACTCTTGCAGTGATCAAAAATACACCTGCATATGCAGCTAGCAGGATGACAACCATTGCATATTAATTTAATACTCCTTTTTTCACTGACTGTTATCCATATTTTGTATTTCACTCTTTTATGATTTGCTTTACTGTAAACCTATAATGTAGTTTAAATGTCAGTCATATCGTAAGCTAAGTAGTATATGGGCTGCCTCTTTATGGTGACTTTTTAAATTCCACTCCCTGATAAGTTATTATGTAAATAGCCCCCTTAGTGCATGACAAAAGAATGGAACACTTTGGTTTTTATATCAAAAAGAGTTTCAGAAAGACTAACATTCTATTCCATTGTGTCTCAAAATTTTCTTTGCGTATTATGATGTGGTGGTTCTGCCTTTCATTTTTTCAGCGGAGCTCAGTGAAGGGGGGGTTTTTTGGAGTTCAACACTGACATTCTTCTTCGTGGTCTCTGCGAATCATACAAATGGGTTTTACTGCGCCTGCGCAGTGCTGTTCGGAACCTACTGGAATCACTGGGCAAAGTTTACTTTGCAACATATAGAAACTTTTTGGCGGTAACTCCGCCCACCCGTTATAAGGCCCCTGCCTTCCCGCTCTTTTCCCCAGTTCCTTTTTTCCGCCGTGCTGGTTGCTGTTTGGAACTTCGCTCTTGCTCGTTTTTGGAATTCACTGGTAAAAGGTTCCTGTTCAGGACCCCCACTCTTCTTGCCTCTTCTGCCTGGGCCGGGACCACGACCCCAGGGTCTGCAGCCTCTGTAAGTCGATGTCCTTCCAAGCCCGCAAAAATCGGGAGTCGCGGCTGACGTCTGCTATTGCCCAAGGCAAGATTCGGGAGGGGGATTCCCAGCCTGCTTCGGCCCCTTCGGCCCCTGCTCCGATCTCCTCTGCCCAGGCCCGTAGCGGCCCTTCAAGTGCGCCTCCCTCTACTTCGTTGGCGCAAGACCTGGAAGTTTCGGACGCCGCTCGTCCGCCGGCCCGTGGCTCCACTAAGCCCAGTGCCGCTTCTAAACCCACAAAGCACCCTCGTGTACCGGGGTCATTGGGTTCAGACACCGCTTCCGCCCGTAACGAGGGAGTCCCCTCCGAGGCATCGGGGACGCCCCGGGAGACTTTGGACCAAGGAACCCATAAGAAGGCTTCCTCGGCCTCGTCCAGCTCCAAGAGGGCCAAGATCAAGTCCGGATCGTCGGACCACTCCAAGCCGGCCAGGTCGGATGACCCCGCACCGAGGAGCACCGCCTCCGAGGAGCCCTCGGGCTCGAGGGATTCCGCCGCCCGAAGCAACAATCGGGCTGGCCGTGCGGATGCCATCTCGGAGTCTCCGATTCCGTTCTTTCCTCCGGATGCGCCATCTCACCATAAGTCTGCCAAGAAGAGGCAGTCATCGGCCCCAGACTTGGCTTCTTCTTCTTCGGCTAAGAAGGCCAAATCAACTGCTAAGTCAAGCTCCCATTCGAGGTCCCCTTCCAAGAGGCGTTCTGATGACGCGGCCGGTTCCCGAAAGTCCCGCCGGGACCACCCGCGCCCTGGCTCTCCGATACCGACTGACCCTCTGGCCACACCACTGGTGGAGAACCATCCGCCTGTGAGGGATCGTGACCATCCTCCGGTGAGGACCCACGACCGGGATGCCACCGCCCAGGCTGTGCCGGCCCCGGCACAATCGGCTTCGACAACGCTTCCCTTTCTTCTTTCGGACGATGAAGACGATGCCGACCACCCGCCGAGATCTCCCTCGCCAGCTTCGTTGGTTTCGCGTTCTCCGGCTCAGACCCTTGACAATCCTCAGTACTTCTACGACTCTGAGACAGATCAATTTTTTCTTCCAGTCCCTAGAGAGGTGGCTCTAGCCAAGCCTGTCCAGACTCGGGACCGCTCCCGTGACCGTGACCAGCCTCGGGACCAGGAGTGACGCCGCCATGAGTACACCGACCGGCCGGGCCCATCGACGGCGGTTTCATCCCTCCTTGCAGATAGGCCTGTGGAGCGCCCCAGACCATCTGCTACCGTTGACCCGATTGCTTCGGATTCCGAACCCGACCCTGTCGCTTCAGAGGACTCTTCGGGTGAGGACGACCTGGCCCAGAACTCTCCTCAGTTTCTGCATCATCCTGAGGCAGCCTCCCCTACGGATGACGTCAGGTCGTTTGTCGAACATGTCATCAAAATGTCCAGGGCTCTGGACATTGAACTTGCATATCCTGAAGAAGAGGCCAAGGACCCCATTGAGCGCAGGGTTCGCAGCCGGGTCCATTCAACACCTTTGGTCCCGTTCCTGCCGTCCCTAGAGACTTTGGTCAAGCGTTCCTGGGACTGCCCTTCCTCACTCTTAGGCCCACCGCGCAAGATCGAATCCCTCTATAGGGTCTCGGCTCCGGCGGCATCATGGCTTACCTCTCACTCCCGCCAGAATTCGGCGATTGTTGAGGGTGCCCAACAAACCTCAACTCAACGTCAGGCGGCGGTAACGTTCGATAAGGAGGCCAAGAAGATCGATGCCTTAGCCAGGAAGGCATATGCAGCTGCTGCTCTCGTGGTGAAGGCGACCAATTACACCGCTTGTATGGGTGCCTACATACAAACCCTTATGGAGGGCATTTCCCCTATTGTGCCAGACGTTCCGGATGAAGCCCAGCGGACGCTCACCGAGATAAGAGATGAGGCCCACTCCATCGGCGCATGGCTCATCACGGCATCCAGGAACGTTGTGGAGTGCTCTGGCAGGGCCATGGCAGCTTCCATCGCCCTAAGGAGGCACGCCTGGTTGCGGGGATTGGATCTCAACTCCAGCGTCAGGTCCACCATTGAGGACATGCCTATAGATGAATCTGGCCTCTTCCACGCCGAGATGAATGACAAGCTGAATCGGAAGTTCAGGCTGAAGGCGGCGGCGAGAAAACATGGTATGTCTGCCCCCGCTCCGGCTCCCTTCCGCAGGAGGTTCCGCCCTTGGCAACAGCAGCAGGGCCAATTTAACAGGTCCTCCTACCAGGACCGACAGTTTCATCAGCAGGGCTCTCAGCGGCAGAGATACCCATCCCAGTCCCCGTCATCCTCCAGCCGCTGCAATCAGTCTTCTCGGTACCGCAGGAACCGGCGACAAGACCCTGATCAATCCAAAAAGAGGGCATGAAACCTTCCCGCGCACTTCGCCTCCCATAGGTGCTTTTTGGACATCCTTAAGCCCTTTGCCAATGTATGGGCTTCCATCTCCTCCGACTCTTGGGTGCTGAACATCGTCCGTAGGGGCTATACCCTTGAGTTCGAAGAGCTCCCGCCCACCGGAGAGTTCATTTCCACCCCCCCCCTCGGACACCCTTCTCGACGAAGTGCGCACCCTAATGGACAAAGGGGCTATTTCCCCGTTATCCCCTGAGTCCTACCATACGGCCTTTTTCTCCAGGTACTTCACGGTACCGAAGGCCAACGGGGGCATCCGACCAATCTTGGACTTAAACCTCTTCCTCGAATATCGCCGGTTTCGTATGGTAACCTTGGCTTCTATTTTGCCTCTCCTCCACCAGGACCTGTGGTTCGCGACAGTCGATTTGAAGGACGCCTACTTCCACATCGGGATTCGGGAGTCCCACCAGAGATTCCTCGCCTTCGCCGTCGGCTCCGATGCGTACCACTACAATGTGCTCCCTTTCGGCCTCGCCACAGCCCCACGGGTCTTCACAAAGTGCATGGCCCCCCGGGATACGAATGCGCCGCCTTACGAAATTTCCGGGTTACGAAAAAAATCCATTGAAAAAAACTGTTCTGGGTTACGAAGGTTATTTCGGGTTATGAAAAAAATTTTGGTGCTTTTCGGCGCTTTTTCGCACGAAATCGCGGCTTTCGCTATTAGCGCCTATGGGTTTTCGGCTTGCGAAAGCTTTTCGGGTTACGAATGCGGCAGCGGAACGAATTAAATTCGTAACCCGGGGTACCACTGTATTTGTAAGTAATGAAACCAGGACATTTTTTTCCTCTAAGTTTTTCTTTTATATTTTCTTTTCCTATTTTTACTTCTATCCAATTTTCTATTTTATCAATTTTTCTTACTTTTAGCAATTTATCAAATAAATCTCTTAAATTCTTTGGGAATAACTTTTCCATTATTATTGGTACTATCGTTGAATTTTCATTCATTAATTCTACTTTTGCTGAGTTTCCATCAGATAGCCAAAATGTAATGTTCTAATAATAATAATAATAATAATAATAATAATATGTTTTATTTATATACCGCTATTCCAAAGATCATAGCGGTGAACAGCAAGTAAGCTAATTAGCAAGTAAGCTAATTTGCCCCCAACAGTCTGGGTACTCATTTTAGCAACCTCGGAAGGATGCAAGCCTGAGTCGAGCTTGGGCCCTTTTGCTGGTCTTGAACTCGCAACCTTGTGGTTTTGAGTGAATGGCTGCAGTACAGGCATTTAACCACTGCGCCACCAGGGCTCCTCTACATGGGCTTTTGTTGTTATTGCTGTTGTTTTTAATGGCACTTACATTTGTTTTTACTTTTTTTTACTTTGCACTACAGCTAGGATGTCACACAGTATATTCTTCATGAGAAAATTCCATCTGCCATCAGTTTTTGTGAGGACTGCAGCTAAGGAGGAAAGGGAGATCAGAGGCAGGGTACTAGACAACATCTTTATCCTGATTAATAAATCCTAGTGCTTCAATCCTATAATCCCTAACTCCACTACACCTGCATACAATCTCATACCTGCCAAAATTTCACAGACAAAAAACCAGGAGACACATGGCCAAACAACATCAATGTATGGTCAAGATAGCAAAAGTTATTAATGAGGAAGGACACACTACTCAGGAGAGACTGCAGCCATTTGCCTACTGGAAAGGGTGCTCATTGTGGAGGCCAGCCAAGGGCAGGTACCAAACAGTCTATCAGAGAAGAAACAGATGCAGCCCTAGTTGTGTACAGGAGCTTACCGCCAGTAACAGTTCTCAAATTCCAGGCAGTCAATACCATAACAAATCCAAGGAAGTGTCCAGTAGCATTGTCATCTTAAAATACAAGGTCCAAGGTACTTCAGAAACATGAGCCAGGAATCAAGAAATGAAAGTGTTGCTTCTTCCTGAAAGGATGGTTGTCTGTCAGTAATGACTTCCCGAGGGACTTGCTGGACTATGATCTGGCAACCTCCCCCAGCTGTTCTCTGATTAATGAGCATTTACTGTTTAAACACTAGGAGCATCACAGCCTCTTTCTTGGTCCATGTGAAGCCAGAAGAGGTGATGCTATGCTTGGTTGAGGTACTGGGGCTGAGGAAAGGAGCTGCTGGAGCTAGACTGGAAGTTGCCTTGGTCTTGTGCTTGCCTCTCCCCTGAGGGCAGCACTGAGTCTGGTGGAAGACAACTGGAACTGATTGCTACTGTGAGGGTGAAGGCAGCAGTTAGAATTTGAGAGGATAACAGCAGTTCTTTGGTCTGGAGGGTTCAGCCTTCCTTGGAAGAGAATTAAGTAATGTCTATGATTAGGGCTAGGGATACCAATGGAAATGAGCTGCCTGCTGAGACTATTGAAAGCTCTTGGTCTGTGCCAGAACAACAACATCCCCCTGTCCTACACCACCATCTTGCCAGCCAGTTTCATCACCTTTGCACCAGAAGCTTCCTACAAGGGATGACCACAAGCCAGAATCCTAGAGCTCTGTCACACTATACAATTATAATACTACAATTCCATTCCTATGGAATCTTGCGATCTGGCAATGAGGAGTGGGTATTTAACACACACACAGAATCATAGAATTGTAAGAGGCCACAAGGGCCATCCAGTCCAAACCCGTTCTGCCATGCAGGAACTCACAATCAAAGTACCCCCGACAGATGGCCATCCAACCTCTGTTTAAAAACCTCCAAAGCCAGAGACTCCACCACTCTCCAAGGGGGTGTGTTACACTGTCAAACAACCTTTATCATCTTGATGTGGTGGCTTGAGAATTGGACTATGAACTTTATCACATCAGTTTTTGTTTTGTTTTAATTGCAACAAACATATCAGTGCAGAAAACGGGGACATACTGGCTTGAAAACATTCAGTTATCACACTTCTCTGCAAACAAATGAATGTGCTGCTTTGGCAATCCATGGTCTCTTCTGCATTGGATCCGTAACTTTGCCTTTCATGCCTTACAGCGCATGCATACCTTTGCTGAAGTTGTTTTTACTCTGTTCCTTTCCGGTTTTTAATTTTAATTTTTGCTGAAATTACACAATCACCTTAAAAATAAAAACAAAAAACAAAAGACAAGAAGCAAAAACAATCTCAGTCTTCTTGGGAATAGAAAAGGGGATCTTCTTGGGACTTCAGCCAGGGACACAATCCTAATGGGTACCTGGGCTACACCACCAATCTCAAATAACAACAGACAATTAAAGTCAGCAAAAGTTGTTAACATATTTGAAAGTGGTTTCAGGAAGACATATGTATTGGCATACAGTGTCATGACAGGGATACCTAGAGGCAATGACAGCTATATAAATGAAGCTGTTTATACACTGTCGATGTCTCTCAATAACCCACCACTGTTGCCTTCATGTCCTGCTTGGGAGTTTTTTGGAAGGAACTGTTTGGCCACTGTGCAAAACAGGATGCTGGACTAGATACAGCTGTTGATATGAGGAGGGAGGGGGGTATTACCACTATAACATCACCATTGTATAGTAACAGTAATACAGTGTTGCATAGCAAACAAACAAAATGCAAGAATTATAAAGAAAATTAGTCCCAGGAAATTTCTGACTAATTTCATAGTGGGACATTGAGTGGAGTCAAAGTCATGAGATATCTGAATGACAGATGTCTTGGATAAAAAAGGTAGAGGAATAGTACATTGCAAGAAGATTCCAGGTTCATTCCCTGGTATTTCCCATTAAAACACTAAGTGTGCAACCTGAATAAACTCTTAAATGTACTGATTTGTCAAGGACAGTCCTGATTAATCCTGTCATCCCCCCTTTTCAGCTGTTTTTAAAATGTCCCAGTTTCTCTTTCCTCCTTCCACTTTCCTTTGTTATCTTGAGCTTACTTTAATTGCTGCAAACTGTGTTCAAAATGCAAAAGGGGGTTGTCTTCTTTTAACTCAACAAGGGGGAGAGGAGGTAGAAGTATCTTGCCTTTCCTATTAACAAAGTGGGAGTAACTTGCATAGCAAAAACAAACTGCTGCAACCTGCATAGTTTGTGTGTTCTTCCTCATTAATAACTTTGGCCTTCTTGACCACACACTGGAATTGCTTGGCCGTATGAGTTCTGGTTTTTATCTGTGAAATGTTGGAAGAAGGTATGAACCTGAAGCCCTCCAGATGTTGGACTGCAGTTCCCATGATTCCTCCCAATTCTTGATGCTGACTAGAGCTGATAGCAGTTGCAGTGCAATAACATTTGGAATCCTGTGCACTCCCCAAGCCTGCATTAAAAGATAGGGTAGTAGGTGATAAGAGCTTGAAAAAATTGCTTTTTTTGGACTGTACCTCCCAGAATCCCTCAATCAATTGAGACAGCTGTACACTCCATACAGATCAAGTAAGCATCCTGTCCCCGATGTTGTTCAACATCTATATGAAGCCGCTGGGTGAGATCATTCGGAGTCATGGAGCTGGGTGTTATCAGTATGCTGATGACACCCAAATCTATTTCTCCATGTCTCGTTTGTCGGTCTCGAATTCTGATGGCATCTCCTCTCTCAATGAATGTCTTCGGGCAGTAATGGGCTGGATGAGGAAAACAGATTGAGATTGAATCCAGACAAAACGGAGGTGCTCACAGTAGTGGTCCCGAAACCAGGAATCGGGTTGCAACCTCCGGTCCTAGACAGGGTCACACTCTCCGTCAAGGACTGTGTTCGCAGTCTGGGGGTGCTCCTTGATTCGTCGCTCCTGATGTCAAATCAGGTAAATGCGACAGTCAAGAGCGCTTGTTATCAGCTTTGGCTGATACGACAGCTGCGCCCTTTCCTGGAAGTAAAGGATCCTGAGACTGTTGTTCACGTGCTAGTAACCTCACGTCTAGATTTCTGTAATGCGCTCTACATGGGGCTACCCTCGTACTTGGTCCAGAAACTGCAACTAGTACAGAATATGGCAGCCAGAGTAATTTCCGGAACATCTAGGAGAGACCATATTACTCCGGTTCTAAAATCCCTCGACTGGCTGCCTATTAGTTTCCGGACCCAGTACAAGGTGTTGGTTATCACCTTTAAAGCCCTAAATGGCTTGGGTCCAAACTATCTTTGGGACTGCCTTCTCCCCTACAATCCTCCCCGCGCACTCCACTCCTCTGGAGAGGCCTACTTCAGCCACAAAAATCTAGGCTCTCGGCTACCTCCCAGAGGGCATTTTCCATCATCGCCCCCAGACTGTGGAACGGCCTGCCAGATGAAATCCGTCTGCTTACATCCTTAGACAACTTTAAAAAGGCTGTTAAGACAGATCTCTTCCGGCAGGCCTTTCCAGAATAGCCAACCCGGCCTCAGGAAACTCCCATAAAGAGATACTGCTGCTCCCATTGATCACTGTTGTATTGATTATTGGTCTGTTGTTCTGTTGTATTGTTTTATTGTTTGACCCTTCAGTCAGTTTTAACCTGTATGGTTTTAATTCTTTGTTAGATTTAATACCTTTTTAAGGGGGGGGAGGGGACAAGGGATTTGATATATTGTATATTTTTAACTTGTTAGCTGCCCCGATTATTCTCAGAGGGGCGGGATACAAATAAATTATTATTATTATTATTATTATTATTATTATTATTTAAGTAAGCATTTTAGCTTTCCCATAAAGAAATACAAGGAACAGGTTGCCTGCTGGATTTTCCCTGTTCCCTTCAGAAAAGTGGTTTCCTTGTTGAATTATGGGCTGGATACGAAGAAGTGCCAGTGGGGCTTCCTGGAGGCAAAAACATTACTGTCTCCATAATTCATGGACAGCAGCCGTTTGATCTCAGCACTTTGAAGAGGCCGCTTAAGAACTCTTACTAATGTAGCATCTGGCCTGGCAGGGAACAATTGAGGCAAAATGTAGAATGGGTTTTAATTGGCTCAGCTTTGGAACTAGTCAGTCACCTTAACAAAAGAAGTCTCTGCAAGGGGCACAAAATCGCTTGCAGCAAGTGAGCACATCCCGGCATCCGTGCATGCAAGCATACTGCTCATGTAGATGGAACACCAGGCAAAGACAAGTAGGCACTCAAGGAGAAAGACGTGGCATTTTGTTACAAGTCTAAAGTGTGTGTCTTGTCTTTCTCTTGATTTCACACTGTACCTAGTATGTTAGAGGCACTTAAGTGTCTACATGTGAGACAGAAGGAAGAATTGGGACAGGAAGTTGGGACACGTAGGGGTTACTCTGATGTTGAAAATAATCCCAGTAGAATGTAGGTTGAATCTTTGTTGTTCACATGCATTTCAAATGCACCTAAGTAAGTTTTAGGGGGCTGTCAAAAAAACCCACAACTCGGGATAAACAATCTCGGGGGTTTTCCCAAAACATTTGCTTTGTTGGCTGTGTGAATAACCGATGCAGATAGACCCAAGATAAACCAAGATAAAACTCTGCATGCCTTGAATGTGTTTCGAATAGAGCTGCATCATCGACTCCACCTTTAGTCACAGTGCTAACACATGTGAGCAACAGAACATGCAGAGATCCTCAGAGAAGCAGTTCTGATTTAAAATGGAGTTAACCTTTTATTTCCTGGACTTTACAACTCTCTCCCAGAGCCCACATGGCCAAAGGAGAGGAATGGCCTCTGCCTAAATGGATATCCGTTCATATCATCTTTACTGAGAACAACATATTGACAAAATGTAGGCCTGTGTCTCTAACTTAATAGTCTCCCCCCCCCTTTCTCCTATATGATTTTTAACATTTTTGCCTGATAAAGCCAAGCTAACTTCAAAGGTTTGTCTCATGTATTTTGTATACTTTGGTTGGCCCAATAAATGAATCATTCTTTAGTGGATTTTGGATGTTATTGGACTATATTTTATTGTGTTTATATTATATCAAATAATGTACTACCATATATTACTATGTATGGTTATAGATTGTCAGTACAGTGGGATACTGCTTTCTGCTGGGGGTTGGTTCCAGGACCAACACCCAATATCAAATTCTGTGAATGCTCAAGTCCCACTGAATACAATGGTATAATAAAATGGTGTCCCTTATATAAAATGGCAAAATCAAGGTTTGCTTATTGGAATTTTAAATTTTTAAAATACTTTCAAGCTGTGGGTGGTTGAATTCATGGATAAAAAATCTATGGATATGGAGGGCTGGCTGTATTCCATGAAGTAAGGTAATATATCTGCTTAGACATAGTCTCCCTGGTTTGTTTGTTTTTAAACACGCAACAATTTTTATAGTTTTCATGCATGATGAAGCCCTTTCTACTTAACTCAGCCTTTGCCCAACTGTAAAATTTATGCAGTTTCTCATGGACCACCACAATTATTTTAAAATTGAGATTTAGCATAACTGTATGCTATTTGAACTTCACTTCACATAGGCATGTTTTTTCTTGCTCACCACTTAGAAACGATGACAGGTGGCATAACATATTTTACAAATAAAACAAAAGGAGGGACCTCCAAATAAGCCACATGATTAAATAGAAAGAGAAAGAAAACTACAAATAGATTTCAAGGTGAATCGTTCGACAGTAAAGCTGCCAAAATATATCAGTTAATAGCAAACAAGGGCCACACTGCCCACTACTGGAAATAGCATGCCAAGATGGATGCTATGAAGTAAATGGGTGGGATGATTTGAGAATGATGTGGGAAGTAAAAAGAATCCTTAGGGAAAGGTGGTTTTTAGGTAAAGAAAAAATAATGGGCCATTTGATAGTTTTTTTAAAATCCTGCATAATATAATATTTTGGTGTGTTATCTTCTTGATGGTCAGATTTAGAAACATTTCCCATTCACAGCAGATGATTTTTATATACTGCCCTTCATTTTAAAAAAAGGTTCAAGAGTGATTTGCATTATTAAACAGTATACCAACCAAATATATTTATAAGGTGTATCTCTCTCAAAGTATTTTATGCCCCAGAGCAAAGTGATCAGAACACAGGCGAGTAACAGAAGCTTGAAGCAAGAGGCAAACGTCACAATGGATTGACAGCAGAAAAATGGTATGGCACTCTAGAACTAACAGCGCAACGTCTTATATTGTTAGTAGTTACTCCTGTATGGACATAAGTACACCAAAAACAAGTGGGGGGATAACAAATTGAGAAGATCCAACTTCAATCTCT
Organism: Sceloporus undulatus; assembly: GCF_019175285.1. NCBI lineage: Eukaryota > Metazoa > Chordata > Lepidosauria > Squamata > Phrynosomatidae > Sceloporus > Sceloporus undulatus. The sequence goes on along the minus strand of NC_056523.1, from coordinate 82,608,618 downwards.
ACTGAACACTACAGTTCAGTCAGATATCTTGAACAGGCTACTAACACTTAACTATCATACAGTGTTCTGAAGAGAAAGGTGAAAGAAATCCCATGCCTCAATGAATGATACACAAATACATAAAATAATCACAAGCGTCGTTTAAAAAGAAATAAAAATGACTAAATGAGCAGGATGAAGGAAAGAAATTACCCAATCTGAGTATGACATCTGAAGTTCCCATCTGCAGATAACAAGAATTTGACAATTCAGACTTTACAGACTACTGTTTGAGCAAAGAACTGAAAACTGAAACAGAGCAAGAGAATAAGGGAATAAAGCAGTAACACCTTAGGACAACTAAATGCAATCAGACTTGCAGTTATAGGACACATGGGAGTGCCCCTGTTCTGCATTCCAGCCAAAAATAACTTCTTCCAGGACTTTCAATTTTCCTCTGGTTTTTCATTCTTCATGCAAGGCAATCAGCATTCCATATCTCCTGAGAATGCTGTTAGCACTAGGCTGTTTACATTTAAATTGTTTGGAGGATTTTCTTCTCTCTTTTACAGTATGTTTCTTTTCTTCCATCATCCCTTCCTCCTTTGATATTTTTGCACATCTTGAGAATTCTCCCAAGCCTGCTGATTCTGTATGTGGATGATGCTGTTTTGCCTATATCAGAGCAGCACTTAAGACAACTGTGTTCAATATTACAATATATCATATTCTCTTATTTCTATGAAACATGGCTGGATTTGATCAAAATCATGTCTGAGTGTCACAGAAACAACTCAAAGTACACTGGGAGTGGCAAGGACGGATGGATGGAAAAGTTTGCAAGCCAAACTCAGGATATCTGAAAGGATTGTGATTTTCATCTCTGCTCACAGGAATGCATTATTATTGATACTGAACCACAAGCGCTCAGTATTTATGACTCAATATTTAGCTCTCTGTTTGCTGAACATTTTTACAGCACACTCCACTGCTTTTGAATTTCTTCCAAAAGGTCACTCTGTTTAGGAAACACTCTGCATGAAGTTTAGTTGTGCTCACTGACATCAGCAGCATATAATCAAGCCGATCCAACAGGATGCATCATGCCATGAAATCCAATTCCTAAATGGCCTCCAACTGGGTGGGATGATTTGTGAATGATGCAAGTAGTAGAAAGAATCCTTAGCCATGGGAAATGGCACTGAAATAATAACAGTTTATGGGGAACAATGGCGCATTACAAACCTCCTAAAAGTGGCGGTCTGCCGCCGCCATAATTAGCGGCGCCAAGGAGCCCCAGCGGCCAAGCCGCGAGGCTCCCCAGCTCTGCAAAAAAGAAGCGCCAAAATGGCGCTTCTTGTTGCGGCACACTGACGACGCAAGGTGCCAACAGCACACTCGTGGTGTCATTAGCAACACGTGACGTGCAGATGCTAAGGGTCCATTACGTCAAGATGGCGCCCATGTAGAACGGGCACCGCCATTTTGTACGTCCCCAGGACATACTAGGGTTAGGGGCATGCGTAAAGCACGCCCTTTCCTAACCCTAGTACATCCTGGGGACGTACTTTACGCCCATGCGGAACGGGCCAATGGTAGAAATAAAGGCACTAACGTTTTTATACTTCAATTGTTTTTTTGTGGTTTTTTTGGAAATCATATCCTCATCACTATACCCAGCATAATTAATATGTTGGGATATGTAAGAACTGCTGAACTTTCAGCAGATCCCCCGCTATAAACAGAAACCTTTGATTGTTTAATGTGGCAACTTGATTCACAGTAGCCAGTCAGATTTCCAAGGAAGCCACCAACATGGGAAATGCATATTAGGTTTGGCTTTCTTTGTACCTTCCAGTTTCATAATGTTATTCCTCAGAAAAGAGATAAAAACATATACATTCCCCACACATTTGGTATTCTTGCGAGATAAACTCAGTACACTGCTCTCTTAAAACTACAGTACACAAAAGTTCTGTTTATTTATTGAGTTGAACAAGGTTATCCAAGATATAAAAACAGGTTCATATAAAAAATAGTCCCAATTCCCTTCCCAACTCCTTTCAAAGGTTCCAAAGGAAGGTAACACACTCACACACTATATTCAAGTGGATGGATGAGTTAATCATTCCTTCAAGGCAAAGGTGGTTTCTAACTCTGCCTTTTCATGTTCAATCAAAGACACATGGGGATGGCAATGACATAATAACCTAGATTTGCAAGAGGCTTTGCCTGCTACATCCCTGATTAACTAGAGGACAGGGAATGAATTCCCAATGGAAAGTTCATCATACAGACATACCAGTGCATCAGCAGCTGCATCCCTCACCTTTTGAAACATCAACCTGTCAACAGCCTAGACAATGAAAAGGGATTTTGCCAGCCAGCCTTTGTGCCTTCTGGTTGGGAAATTTACAACAGTTTCAAAAAGCAGGTCTGTTGGGGGGGGGGGGGGGACCTCCAAGCCACAGTACTGCTCCTCCTCTAGAAAGGGCAACAAACCCAGTACAAAACCAAGGTGGCTTGTGAGTGTCCTGCCATGGCTCAGAATCCCATGTCATAAGTACAGTCTGCAGAAGACTTCTGTTATGAGTCATTGGGAAGACCAAAGAGCTTTACAGTGCCAGCTTCCCTGCTGCTGTCATACTTTCCATCTTTGTCGTCACAGGCAAAGGCCAGCAGGGGACGCTTGGGATGCCAGGCCACAGTGAAAGTGGGGGACTCACACTGAACTTCCCATAACTTCTCCCCTAAAAGGTAAAGCAACAATTAGAGCCTCCCCAAGAAACAACATACCATGCAGCTCAAACGTTCTCTCCTTGGCCCAGCTTAGTGCAAAAATGCAATTCAATGAGCCCCATTGAAAATAAATTTTGCAACATACACTCACTTTATATAAAAATACAAACCAACAGCCCTCACCCTAAGAATGGGTTTTAAAAAGTACTGTTTAATGATATATTTTATTTATCTATTAAAATATTTATACTCCGCCCTATATGAAGATCTCAGGACAGCTTACAATTAACATTAGAACAAAAAGGGGAATAGTTTAAAACAATAAATATAATTTAAATAAGATAAAACATAGTAAACATATTAATGAGTTAAAAACAAATTTAAAAGATGAAAAAGTTTTAAGAACTATTTGCATCAGTATTTGGCATGAACTGACATTATCACTGGGATGTATTATAAGCTGTGTTGCTCTGAGTATCGCAATAATAAATAATAATAATAATAAAATAAAAAATTATTTCTATACCGCCCTTCTATATAATCAGGGCAGTGTACAACATTATAAAACATCAACAGAAAAGCATTCATTACAATTACATTAAAATTTACAACTACATTAAAACAATCTACATTAAAACAATCTAGCCAGCTTGCCACTGCTGACATGGGGGGGGGGGGAGAACTAATTGGGGCCTGTGTCAGGGAATGCTGATTTGAACAGAAAAGTCTTAAGTCCCTTTTTAAACTGGGCCAGGGAAGTGGTCGAGCGGAGCTCAATAGGCAGAGAATTCCAGAGGGTCGGGGCCGAGATGGTGAAAGCTCTCCTAGACGTGGAGGCTAACCTGGCCCCTGAAACCCTCAATAACTGCTGCCCAGATGTTCTGAGAGTGCGGGGCGGATTGTATGGGGAGAGGCGGTCCTCAAGGTATCCTGGGCCCAAGCCATTTAGGGCTTTATAGGTAATAACCAGCACCTTGTATTGCACCCGGAAGCGAATAGGCAGCCAGTGCAGATCTTTAAGCACTGGTGTTATGTGGCTGGCTCTGGGTATGCCAGTAACCAGCCTGGCTGCCATATTCTGCACTAGTTGTAGCTTCCGGGTATGGTACAAGGGCTGCCCCATGTAGAGCGCATTGCAGAAGTCCAAACGAGAGGTTACCAGAGCATGTACTACCGTTTCAAGGTGCCCCCAGTCCAGGAAGGGGCGCAGCTGGCGAATCAGCCGGAGCTGATAACAGGTGCTCCTGACCGTCGCATCCACCTGAGATGTAAGGTGGAGGGACGAATCAAGGAGCACCCCCAGACTGCGTACCGAGTCCTTCACGGGAAGCGTGATCCCATTCAGGACAGGTGGAACCACCACCATCCCCAGGCCGGGGGAACCTATCACGAGCACCTCCGTTTTCTCTGGATTCAGACTGAGTCGGTTTTCCCTCATCCAGCCCATTACCGACTCCAGGCAGGCCACGAGAGAGATGCCATCCCCAGTCACTGCATCAGTCGGAGACATAGAGAAGACTATTTGGGTGTCATCAGCGTACTGATAACCCCGCACCCCATGTCTCTGGATGATCTCTCCCAGCGGTTTCATGTAAATGTTGAAAAGCATGGGAGACAGAATGGCTCCTTGAGGGACCCCAGATGTGAGGGCCCTCTTATCGGAGCACACGTCTCCTAGCTGCACCATCTGGAACCTCCCAGAGAGGTAGGATCAGAACCACTGGAGCGCAGTGCCCCCGATACCCACCTCTACTAGGCGCTCCAGAAGGATACCATGGTCTATGGTATCGAAAGCCGCTGAGATGTCCAAGAGCACCAACAGGGACACGCTTCCCCTGTCCATGCCCAGACGGAGATCATCGACCAAGGCGATCATGGCCGTCTCAACCCCATAACCCGTTCGAAAGCAGGTTTGAAATGGGTTAGCATTCTCACTGCAGGCCATCCCAAGATCTTCTGCCTGGAGTCTCCCAAACTAGATATACACTAGTCTCTCCACATTCACTGGGGTTATGGGCACAAGACCGCCGTGAATGTGAAAAAACCACAAATAATAAAAACACTATGTTTTTATCTGAGCAAACACCCCTCTAGGAATCTAGAGAGAATCACTGACCACAGAATTGGCCAGAGGAGCTACAAATGCCTAGTAGAGCGATCTCTCTAGGAATCTCTATAGATCCTTCAGTGCGACTTTTGATTAAAGTTAACCACAGAGTCATGCTGGAGGACCTAGATATTCCTACAGAGAAAACATATTAATAACATCTGTGAATAACCAAATCCTCAAAAGTCAGAACTGCAAATGTGGAGGGTCGAGTGTACATAGCTGCTAAGAATGTTTTGAGCTACACCAAAAGAAACCTTAGGTGTCTGAAATATATATATTTACACTGTCCATATACTGAGAAGTAATTCTGCTCCACAGAGGTTCTCCTCACTGTGGCTCAAATGAACATCATGACAGGGAGGGAGAACAGCACTAATTACCTGTTTCTACCTCAGCAATATCAATGAAATGATCTTCTGAAGCTGAAGCCAGCATTTTCCCATCATGGCTGAAGCTCAATGTCCTCACGGGCCAATCAAGCCTAAAAGATGGAAGCAAGGACAGAGGAGGCAAAAGAAGAAAATGGCTAATTATGAGAGCTCTGGAGCCAGCATCCTGTTTCAAAAAGACACCATTAAGATGCATCTGACTAAAGCAGTGCATGACGTCAATGGTCAATTCCACTCTGGTTTTGCTAGCTTCTGGTATTTCAGACGCAGAAATAGTGCCACTGGGAATGGATGTTCCATTTAGCCACCATAGCTAGTTGTTAAGATCTATCCTGCATGGATTTGTCTACTCCTTTTGTAATACTACCAAAGCTAGAGACTACAACAACTTGTGTAAACAAATTCTGGTTTGTTTTTTCTGAGAGAGTATTTTCCTTCTGAGTTTCCTGGATCTACTGCCAATGTTTTGCTGGTTTACCCTAAATTCTAATATTAATTGAAACCTTCCTTCTCTACTAAGTCTTCACACTACAGATATGGTTTTTTATAAAATAATAAAAAACATAAAATAGGTTATATTAATAAAGTCATACTACTCTCTGTCATGGCTCATTTTAGTAATCTCTTTTCTAAATTAAAAAAGCCTCAGCCATCGATTTCAGAGAAAGAAGAACTATTAAGGTTGCAGTAAAGAACTTTTAATCCAACATGAGAAGCAGAAGACTAAAGAGGGAGGGAAAAAAAAAGGGGGGGGGGGAAGATATAATGTATATGGAGTTGTGTTAATAAGTTATAAATAATTCATGTCTGATGTGAATAGATGTATAAAAGATAAAATCGAAAAGGATAAATATGGATATATTTAAACATGTTAATTGTAAGTTGTATAGTGTTTAAGAATTTTAAAAAATGGTGGGGTAGAAGCCTCAGCCACATGAAAAAGGTTTTCTAACTTCTTGATCATTTTGACTGCCTTTTGCCCTTTTCTCTACCTTTTCTGGTTCTATAAAATATTATATACTCTAGGATGTATAATATAATTACTACAAAGACATAACATCCAAACTCCCTTCCAAATGATTATCTAATATGGAACTTGTATCCAGTCCTTAGCCACTTAGGAATTATGGAAATTGATGGCCTTAAGAGAAAAAAAATTATTTTGAAAAAATCAACACAATAAAAGATAAATTAGAATTTTATTTTTAACTGGTCTAACAAAATCTACACAGCTGAACTCTTAAAACTGAATCATTTTTTATTTTTTAAGTGAAAAACAAGTACAGTAATATGAGGAAAGTATCTTGCCTCTAAAACTTAAGCTTTATAAATGGCACAAGTCATGAGCAGCATTTGTTATTAGGAATTCTCTAAATGCCCAAACTGGTCGTTCAGTTGGTCATACCAGATTATCTCTATTTTATTTTACATGAGCTCTGCAGTTTCCTCCAGTTATGAATATGTGTGTTTCTATAACAAAAGTAAAATATTATTTTTACATTACAAATCCTTCTTCATAAAGTATTCTGAACAAAAGCTTTCTAGTAAGTGACCTTGTTCAGCATCCTTGCAAAGAAAGTGCCAAAGAAACATTTGCTGCTAAGCGAAGTACTTTCTGTGGGAAGAAAGATTTCTGATTATGCTCCTAAATTCCAGAAACACTATGCTTAGCTTGACCAGGATGTTTTAGCTATTGTGATATGCTTAATTGTTCAAAAAAGTAAATAAGTAATTAAAATGGAAAATGTGATGAAAACCAATGATTACCCTGCTTACCTTGTCAATGAAACAAACTAAACTAACATTTTCATAGAACTATCCTCCATTACTCTATCATCTCTCTTCTGGAAAATACATCTGGCTCAGACTACATCAACACAGGCCCAAAAAAGATGGGCCTAATGAGGCAGTTTTCCATTGCGTTTGGGGCATAGCATTTAGCTGATGCATGCCCTGAACACGGCGGGAAACTGCACCAGACCCACATCACTGGAAAAGAACTGGAGCAAAAAGGAGAGGTAAAAACCACTCCTTTTCGGCAGCCTGGTTCAAGACTGCAGCAGCAGCTCAAATCAGGGCTGGGCACATGCCACAGCCCACCACTGTCCTTTTGGCCTATCTGTTTTGGGTCACAGAAACTAGGGGCCAAAAAGACAACCTTGAAGGGATGGCTTCAAGGTGCCCCTAAGAAAGCCAGGTAGGGGGCATGGCAACCACATATGCATTACACTACATTCCCCTAAGTAAAACAGCTTTATTTCATACAGACCCAATGTGTTTGACTACAATGCCCATAAACTCCAGCCAGCATAGCCACTGGCCACATACTGCTGGGGTATAAGAGTTGCAGTCCAACACGTATGTGGCAGGGGAAGACTGCTACAGAACTCTCTACAGCCCATGTGTTTAAAGGGGCAACTAACAAAGATCAAGACAGCTTACCTAGAGAAGCATCGGACACACACCAGCTCATCCACATCCCAGAGGCTAACCAGTGCATCAGCACTTCCTGTAGCAAAATACTTGCCCATTGGGTCAAATTTGATACAGATGCAGTTTGAGGGGTGGGCATTAATTGATTGGATAGGTTTCAGTTCTGGATAGCTATACAAAAAGAAAAAGGATAAAGTTGGAAAGAAATTGACAGAGAGCAGTCCTTTCAACCAGACTCAGATGGTTGGAAGGAAAGTCCAAGGACCACCCAGTCCAACCTCCCACCATGCAGGAATACACAGCTAAAAGCATTTCTGAGAGATGGTCATCCAACTTCTGTTTAAAAACCTTCAATGAAGGAGAGTCCATCACAATGGTTAGGCACATCACTATTTATGTTGTTTTGAGTCAAAAATATGGAGGGAAGCTGTAGGCCCAACAAATATGTACTAGCCCAAAAAATGTGAGCAAGGGCTAACAATGGCATCAGGAGGAGTTCATATGTCTCTTACTTGTTCCTCTGCAATGCGCTCTACATGGGGCTACCTTTGAACCAAGTTTGGAAGCTTCAACTAGTGCAAAACATGGCAGCCAGATTGGTGGTCACCAGTTCTTCAAGGTTTGACCATGTAACACCAATCTTAAAAGATCTTCATTGGCTCCCAATCTGCTTCCGGGCGCAATACAAGTGTTTGGTAATTACCTTTAAAGCCCTACATAGCTTGGGTCCAAGTTACTTATGGGAACGCTTCTCCCTATACAATCCGACCCACACTCTTAGAACGACGGGGAACAACTTGTTGGAAGTAACAACAACCAAATATGTTTCAACTTCCCAAAGAGCTTTTATGATAGCTGCTCCAAGATTGTGGAATAGTCTCCCAGAAGAGATCCGCCTTACTGCCTCCCTGGAAACCTTCAGGAAGGCAGTTAAGATGGAGCTCTTCTGGCAAGCATACCCACCTGATTTTTGGTAAGACACGAGTCCACCTCCCTGAACTCCAATGTTGCCTGTGATATCCTGTTTTCAATCGCTAATTGTTATGTATTTTATTGAACTGTTGTGTGTTATTCTGTATCGTTTCTTAAATCAGGATGTGATCCCGCCTCGATCCACCCGGGAGAGGTGGGAAAATATAAATAATAATAATTACTATTATTATTATTATTATTGGGATGTCTCTGTAATTTCCTAGAACCAGGATTTGCTAAAAGTGAGTCTCCAGCATGGAAATCTTGCAACAAGTAACCTTTTGTTACTTGTGCAACCCCCACTCCTTGCAGTCTCCACATTCCAATATTCCTCTCTATGGTAGGTAACCAAAGATGTGAATCATGTGGCCCTTCAAGCATTATGGAACTACATATCTCAGAAACCTAGCCAAAGTAGACAGAGGTGTGGTATGCTAGGATTACATCCTGACAACATCTGTAATATACAGATGAAATAAAAAGAAAAGGTTCATTTTAAAGGCCTTGTGTGACAGAGCCAGTAATTATTCACCTAAGCATCTCTCATTAACTGATCATGCATACTCACTTTGATTGGCATATTTTCCGATTATTATTTTAAAAGCACAAAGATGAGACTCCAGAAAACTACACAAGGATTTTAATTTATGCTATCTGTACATTAAAATACATTGGTATTGAACCAATGTCTGTTGTTAGTAATGGACTGGATGAGAGCAAACAAACTGAACTTTAATCCAGACAAAACAGAGAGGTTTCTGGTCAGTTGAAAGGCAGATCAGGGAATAGCGATTCTGCCTGTGGTAGGCTCACAGCTCCCACTCTGGAAGAAAGTCAGCATATAAACAAAGTAAAGAAATAAATAATACACTGTGACCTAACCTGCAGAAGTGAATGAAGGAGTGGAAAAATATTTAGGTAGTGCTTGCAATTGCATACAGTACTTGCGTCCCAAGAAACTCCACAGAACAGTATTTATCTTAAATGCAAAGCTCAGAAAATGGGAAAACAAAAGTCTAACAAAAGGCCCTGAAAATACAGATTAGTATCTGGCAGCACTAGGTACTCTCCAAACCAGAGGAAACAGAACAAGGAAAAATGCTGTAGTCTCAATACATGATTAAGAGACATTGCAGGTCAAAACAAAAGGTAAACCCTTTCCCACATCCACCACCAAAAGACAAGACAGGCAACTCACTTGCTGCCCTTCCTAAAAAAGGCCATGCTGAGGGTACCTGAGGATGTTGATGCAACCGTTGCCATTGGTGAGGAAAAACATGTTGTTGTCATTGTTCCAAGAGATCTCATTCACCTCAAATTTGAACTGCTCTTCTGCTTTGGACCGATGTGTCTTAGGATCAATGAAAGTCACAACATCATCCTTGTTTCCTACTGCAATAGTCTGACCATCAGGGCTCCAACAGATATTAATGTTCTCCCCTGTAAAGGAAATGGAGGGGAAACTGAACAGGCTATGTTATTACCTGAGTGAAAGCAATGCAAACAATACAGAAACTTCTGCATCTGTGAATCAAAGATAGCTTCTGTGAGAAAGCACAGCAACACAATCCTATTACAGTTGGCCCTTCTTATACAAGGATTTTTTATACACGGATTCAAGCATCCACGGTTTGAAAATGTTTTTAAAAAGTATAAATTTCAAATATCAAACCCTGATTTTCCATTTTTTATAAGGGACACCATTTTGCTATTTCATTATATTTAATGGGACTTGAGCATCCACGGATTTTGTTACCCACGGGGGGTCTTGGAACCAAACCCCAGTATATAACAAGGGTCCACTGTACTTATTTAACAGTTTCCAGAGGGGCTACCCATATTTGTTGGCTGTACATTATACAATAAAGTCCACTGTTTACAGCCAAGCCCTACAATATAATGATAACTGTTTACTCCTCAAAAACAGACTCACAACCCAAGGACTTAAACCAGAAACAATCAACATGTGGCCCACCAGAGGTTCTTGGACTTCAACTCCCAGAAGTTGCAACTCCCAAACAAGATAGCCAATGATAAGGAATGATACAATCTTCAGTCCAATATCTTGCCTCCCCTTATGTTCACGAGGCTGTGTTTATAAGACTATAATACCTGCCCTACAAAAGAGTATCCAGGAAAAATCTAAGACATGCCAAACCTGTAAAGATACAAAATACCAACATATCATCAGTGATTTAGGCCCTATACAGAGTCAGGGCGCAGCATTCGCATGCTGGATGCCCTAATCTCACCCCAGGATGCCATTTTGGCATGCGCCAGTCAACACAGCATGTGCCATCATGACGCCTCTCTGGTGCTGCACCAAAGGGGTGTCATAAAGCTGTGCCACTGCAGCTATGGCGCCTTTTGGAGATTGCAAAAAGGAGCTGATTTTTACAGTTCCTTTTTGCGCTCTCCAGAGGCAGATCAATGCCGCGGCATAAGTTGGTTGTGGCCCCATTTCAACCAGTAAAGGGGAGGCTGCAGACAACCCATTCTGGATAATAACACTTCCCTCTCACAGACCTTGGGGAGTAAGCCCATCTTTGTTAATAGACAGATGTCTAGTTGTAAAAGGTTACTGACTTGCAATAACAAACTAGTCACTGATATGGACAAAGGAACCACAACATGTAGCAGATCCAGATGCCAACGATGTTCCTGTGTCTACCCTGGCAATGTTATGACAAGACCTAATATAGTCACCCACTAAAGCAGGGGCTCATACACCAGCTTTTCCCCTAAAGTGATGTACAGTATCATTTGCCAGAAATTACCTATTGCATTTTAGATATGGCAGACAAGCCAGTATCTATACAAAAGAATATCTGTATTTAAAGTCTGACATCAGATATAGCAATATTATTTTAAAAGTGTGAGAAAATGTGAGCTTATGGCACTCCACTTCTGATCTCAAAATGAACATTTCTGAACAACAATTCATCAAGAGGTCCACCTTTATCTCTCATGGCTTAGTTAGAGACAAAGATGCACAACAAATTAAAACAAAATACAACTAAAAATGCATCTGAGGAAGTAGGCTCAAGTCTACAAAAGCTCATGCTGCCAGCTTCTGTCTTTCAGTTAGTCTCAAAGGTGGTGCAAGATTCCTTTGCATATCTGACAAATGGGTCTTTTGAAAAGGTTTTTAAAATAAATGAACTTTCCTATTAGAAGAACACTAATTAAAAACATAACTATGTGAATAAAAGTGTAACCCTCATATACCCCATTAAAAAAACCCTTCCACAACAACTATATAATAGACAAAAAACCAGCCAAATAAAAAGCCTTTGACTCCTAATGGAAGGGCAGGGAGAGAGCCAACCAAGCCTCCTCTGGGAGGGTCACCAAGGAGGCCCTCTCATGTGTCCTCTACCAGATGTACCTGTAACTCTGGTAGGAATGACAGGTTTCCCTCCTTCCAGGATTTTACAGTTTGGGCTGACTCATATAGGGAGATACAGTTTTTCAGACATTTTGGACCCAAGTCCAAGAGTTCCAATTACTGCTTTTAAAACAGAGCAATAGGGCAAGTACATTTAGAGCTCAGACCACCCTTTTAGTAAGAAAGGTCTGAAGGAAAGGAAAAATCTACAAGAAAAAATTATAAGTAAAGAGTGAATACTTCTTAGGAGCAATTTCTCATTTCTAGTAGGCATACCCAACCCCCAAATAATCAAACATTTGCAAAAAACATATATTCTTCAATTATTATTAACATCACTCACCTTTGGTGTTTACAGTGACAATGGACTTAGTCGTGCGGACATCCCATATACGAATGGTTTTGTCTCCAGACGCCGTGACAAATAAGTCAGGGTTACTGGGGTGCCAACATAACTGATCCACACTATCTCCATGGCCACGGTAATTATTCTCCTTCACCTAGAAGAAAAAAAGTAGGCTTTTAAATGAACCATCATTACATACTAACATGTGTACGAACACATGCTTCTGCATCTTACAATTAAGCCAGCAACTAAACTTAATCATTGCCTAGACACCATTATACAATTCTAATTTCAACTTCTGGTTCAAGATTCCTTTAGATATCAAATTTTGAGAAGAGCACTGCCAAACTTAAGGTGAAAGCATTACTACTTTACTTTAAAATCTATATCCTGTCTTTCAGTATAAAAGCTCACCAATGACATGCTCACCACTGACATTGGGGTGCATGACAGATTATATCAGGCATGAAAAAGTACCACTGTCCATTCCTTCCAGGTCTCACTCACCTCAGCCTACAAACCCTCTTTGGCTCTTGTTTATGTTCTGCCTCTGTTTAAAGTATACCTTTGCCCTTCACTCACAGCTTACACAGCTCCCCATACCCACTCTGGCACTTCATTCCTATGTTTCAGACGTTCTCTCTACCTCTGCAGAGTTCACAAAGGACTGATTACTTGCAAAAGCATTTGTGCATTCTTTGTTCTGCTTGGGCATCTCTGGGCAGGCTTCTGCAAAGCACCCATGCACCCTCCCCTTTCTGTTGAGATCACAAATCAAGCCTTGGGAAACTCATTGAAGTTGAGGTCAATCATGCATAGGTCAAAATGAAAGGCATTAGATGGTTCGAGCAACTATCCTTAGGAACCTTTGGCAAGCATGGAAAGTACTGGCAGATGGCACCTGAAACAATACACATGATGCTTCCCACACAGGGTAAATGAACGTTACTCCTAAATTTCTCTGTTAATGGTGGGGCAGTCAAGCAGGGAGAAGGAGGCAAATCTGCTACTTGTGTCGCCATTATGTCAGCCTCAGGTAACAAGGTGGCAAGTCAGTGAGAAGCGTGAGTGCCCCATGCCTCCTCCACAGCCATCAGATAGGGAACTTGTAGCACCTTTGAGACTAAAAGGGTGAACGCTGTCAGTACAGGCTGAGTCTCCCTTACCTAAAGGCTGAGAGAATGTGGCTTGCCCAGGGTCCCCTAGTGGCTTTACACAGCTGAGCCAGAATTCGAACCCTGCTCTCCAACACTCAAACCACTAGATTACGCTGGCTTTCAGTATTTTTTAAATAAGGTTGAGAGCAGAGTGAGCAATTGTCCTCCTTTTCCAGGACACGTCCTCCCTTTCAACCTTCTGTCCAGGAGGAATTCTCAAACATCCTCCATTTTGAGCCTGACTAAGCAGCAGGAATTTACATTTCTATGGAGTTTATCACATGGGACAAATCCTGTGCAGAAACTAAGCTTAAACTGAAGGCAACCTGCATTTACAAGGTGAGCAGAAAGTTGGAAAAAACCCTGCGGATGACGTTTGCGTGAAAGAGAAATAACGCAAAAAGAGCCTGAACACAAAGTCGTCAAAACCAGCTCCAAAAGTACAGAGGATTCCAAAAGTACAGAGGAGCTTTCCCTTGGGATTATTTTTGCATCATTACAAACAACACCCAGTTTTTAAGATCCTGCTTCTGCACCCTCCATGCGATAAACTCCCAAGTGTGCCTTTAGCTTTCCTTCAGCCAGCTTCCCCCATTTGACTTGAAGGCCCTCCCTTTTGCAGTGCCTTCTCCTCCTGGGCAGTGAGGAGGGCGTCCCTGGTCACTCTGTGCTGGGCATGAAACACAGGCCTGTTACAGACTGCCAAAATAAAGCTGCTTCGGATCTCAAAATGAGGTATGCTCTTTAAATGATGCATGGGTCCTAAGAGTCCTAAGAGTCCGGAGGTCGTGCCAAAGCCACACTCCATTCCTAAGCACTGGAGTGCAGCTTTTGGTGCAGCTTCCGGATTCTTAGGATGCAGGCATCATTTAAACAGCATCCCTCCAAAGAGACCCAAAGCAGCTTTATTTTGGCAGTCTGTAACAGGCCACAGTCTGTGCCACTGGAGCGTCCAGGGTGGGATATCTAGCAGATCTGCAGTGGAAGACTCTCCCTCTCCTTGGAGGCCTCGAAACAGGGAGGGGCTGGAGGGCCATCTGTCACAGAGAGTTCCTGCATGGCAGAACGGGGCTAGACTGGGTGTCCCTTGGGGTCTCCTTCCTCGGAGGAGGCTTTGAGGCAGAGGCTGGAGGGCTCAGGGGAAGCCTCTCGGCGTCACTGACCAGGCGGTCCTTGTCGAGGACGAAGACGCTGGCGGTCTTGTCGAAGGAGCCGGAGGCGAGGCGGCGCCCGCAGCAGCTCCAGGCCACCGAGTGGACCTTGGCCCCGTGCGCCGGGAACTCCCTGCTCCGCGTGTTGGCCCGGAACAGCTCCTGCATGGCCAGCAGGTACGCCGAGGAGGAGGAGAGGGCCATGGCCCAGGCCCCGCCACCAGCGCCCCAGCCACGCCCACCGCCGCGCCGCTGCCGCTTCCGCTTCCGGGGCAGGAAAGAGGCACTTCCGCTACGTCATCCCCCCTCAACCCCCCCCTCCCCCCACAGAGATAACATTCAGGCTGCACCAGCCCTGCAGGGGATTAAGAGTAATAACGACAACAGCTGCAGTAATAACAAACAGCAGTCGTAGTCACACGACAACAACAACAACAGCAGCAGCAGCAACAATATCAGTGGCAGCGACAACAGCAGCCATAGTAGTAATGCAAAATGGCAGACAATAACAACGACCATAGTAATGCCACAATAATAAACAACAGTGATAGTAATTCAGGAACAGCGACAATAAGCAACAGCAATAATACAATAATAACAAACGATACTATAATAATAATGGTAACACAATAATAATAACAAGCAACAATAATAGTAACACAAAATAGACAATAATAGTAATGCAATAACAACAGTAATGCAATAATAACGAACAACAATAATAGTAATGTAGTAATGAGTTTGTAAATACTGATGAAATGGACAAGCTTTTTGGATGTGGAAGGAGAGCAGCACCCTCTCAGTCCTTGCCCATCATGGCTGACCACCCAGGGAGGGGATGCAGCAACAGTGCTACTCCATTATCTATAATCAATGCATCCCTCAGGGAGGGGATATTTCCATCTGAGCTTAAACAAGCAGTGGTTAAACCACTTTTGAAAAAACCTTCCCTGGAGCCCCTGATGAGAAACAACTACAGACCGGTCTCCCTACTACCATTCTTGGGCAAGGTAATCGAGGGAGCGGTTGCCCTCCAACTCCAGGTTATCTTGGATGAAGCCAATTATCTAGACCCATTTCAAACTGGCTTCAGGGCGGGATACGGAGTTGAGACTGCCATGGTCGCCTTGGTCGATGATCTCCATTTCCACATCGACAGGGGAAGTGTGACCCTGTTGGTGCTCTTGGTCAGCGACCTTTGATACCATTGACCTTGGTATCCTTCTGGAACGCCTGAGGGAGCTAGGTATCAGGGGCACTGTGCTCCAGTGGTTCCGTTCCTACCTCTCAGGCAGATTCCAGACGGTGAGGCTGGGGGACAGTTGTTTGCATAAAAGAGAGCTGACATCTGGCGTCCCTCAGGGCGCCATATTGTCCCCCATGCTTTTTAACATTTACATGAAGCTGCTGGGCGAGATCATTCGGAGACAGGGGGCGCGGTGTTATCAGTACTCTGATGACACCCAAATTTATTTCTCTATGTCTCCGACTGCTGCAGTGACTTAAGGATGGCATCTCTCTTCTAAATGCCTGTCTTGAGTCAGTAATGGGCTGGATGAGGGAAAGCAAACTCAAAGTGAATCCAGAGAAAACAGAGGTGCTTCCAATAGATACCCCTGGTCCAGGGATGGAGATTTGTCAACCAGTCCTGGACAGGGTCACACTTCCCATAAAAGGACGAGGTTCGCAGTTTGGGAGTGCTCCTGGACTCGTCTCTACAGCTATCATCTCAGGTGGAGGCGGTGGCCAGGAGTGCATGGTACCAACTTCAGATACGCCAACTGTGTCCCTACCTGGCCAAGAGGGACCTTGAAACAGTGGTACATGCACTGGTAACCCCTCGTCTAGACTTCTGCAATGCGCTCTACATGGGGCTACCTTTGTACCAAGTTCGGAAGCTTCAATTGATCCAAAATGCTGCAGCCAGATTGGTCGCAGATACATCTAGATCTGACCATATCACTCCAATATTAAAATCATTACACTGCCTGCCGATCAGTTTCTGGGCCCAATACAAACTGTTGGTTATCACCTTTAAAGCCTTACATGGCTTGGGCCCGAGTTACTTGAGGGAATGCCTCTCCCTACACAATCCGCCCCACACTCTCAGAACATCTGGGAAGAATTTATTGGAATATACAAAGACCAGACTAATTACAACTTCCCATAAAGCGTTCACAGCCGCGGCCCCCACACTCTGGAACAACTTACTGGAAGAGATCCGTCTCATTACCACCTTAGAAGCCTTTAAGAAGGCACTCTTCCAGCGGGCCTATCCACCTGATCTTTTATAGTGGATCTTATAAAATTTTCTACACCTGATTCAACAGCACAGACACAGACGACGATTTGGCTATGTTACTGATTGTATTGCATCTCGGCGTGTTTTAATTGATTATTTTATCTATTATGGTATTGTGTAATTGTACTGTTTGATTTTATCGGTTGTAATCCCGCCTCAATCTGCAGGGAGAGGCGGGAAATATAAATAAAATGTATATTAATAATAATAATAATAATAATAATACAATAATAATCACAATAATAACAAACAATAATATAATAATAGTAATACAATAATAATAATAATAATAATAATAATAATAATAATAATAATAATAATACAAAATAACAATAATAGTAATACATAATAACAAACAATGGTAACAATAACAACAATAGTAATACAATAATAAACAACAATGGAAGTAATACAATAATAATAACAAACAACAATAATACAATAATCACAGCAATAATAACAAACAACCATAATTATACAATAATAATAGTAATACAATAATACAGGACGCTATGGAATCCTGGGATTTGTAGTTTGTTGTGGCACCAGACCAGTTCCCAGAATCCTGTAGCACTGATAAAGTGTGACATCCAAAAAAGAAAATAATAATAATGGATCACTGCCATGGCTCTATGTGATGGGATTCTGGGGGTTGTAGTTCTGTGAGATATTTAGCCTTCTCTGTCAGACAGCTCTGGTGCCACAACAAACTGCAAATCCCAGGCTTGCATAACATTCAGTCATGGCAGTTAAAGCAGTCTTAAACCGGATTACTTCTGCAATGTGGATGCAGCCTCAGCCCATTCCTGTTTTGGAC
The DNA here is from genome assembly GCF_019175285.1 of Sceloporus undulatus. Classification (NCBI taxonomy): domain Eukaryota; kingdom Metazoa; phylum Chordata; class Lepidosauria; order Squamata; family Phrynosomatidae; genus Sceloporus; species Sceloporus undulatus. The sequence goes on along the minus strand of NC_056523.1, from coordinate 82,590,835 downwards.
TACACCTCCTGTCATCTTCCCACACTGGCTCTCATAGGATGCATCTATACTGTATAAAGAATGCAGTTTAACATCACTTTAAATGCCAGGGGTTCATCCTACAGAATCTTGGGATTTGTAGTTTGGTGAGTCTCCAGCACTCTGGCAGAGAAGGCTAGAGGCCTTGCAAAACTACAAATCCCATGATTCTATAGGATGGAAGTACAACACTTAAAAGTGGTGTCAAACTGCATTTTTTCTACAATGTAGATACACTCTTAGCAGGCTGCAGGAAGCTCAAACTGATAGCAAGTCCTGCAGTAGAAATGCCCAAGAATATGGGAAGTGCTGCTGAAGAGCAACTCCTTTCCTGGAAAAGCAGCTAAGATTAATCAGTACCACACCGTCTAAATCTGAGGGGGAAAGGACAGAAAAACAAAGTTATAGAAACCAAAGGGAAGAGAGTAAAGTACAAGCTGCAACCTTGGCAAGGTCTCCACAGTGTTGATATTCAAAAAGATATAAGGTCCTTGCCCCAGTGAGAGTAAACCAATTTTCCACAGAGGACGGAAGAGAAGCAAAAGATTTATTTAACTGCAGTAAGTTGCCAGTGGTCTCATGACCCACCCACCCGAAAAGCTGACACAAATAAAAAGAAACAAACAGACTGAGGAATTGGATGATATCTTTCTAGAACAGATGACCACACAGTCAGAAAAGAGAGATGTAGTAGTGATGGGTGACTTCAACTACCCTGATATTTGCTGGAAGTCAAACTCAGCCAAATCCACAAGGTCTAGCAAATTCCTCACTTGCCTGGAAGACAATTTCATGGTCCAAAAGGTGGAAGAGGCAACAAGGGGGTCAGCTATTTTAGATCTGACCCTAACCAACAAGGATGACTTGGTTAATGGGGTGCAAGTGGTGGGATCATTAGGTGGAAGTGACCATGTTCTCCTGGAGTTTGTTATACAATGGAAAGGAGAAGCCAGGCATAGTCAAACACGCATTCTAGACTTTAGGAGAGCAGATTTCAGTAAACTTAGAGAAGTATTGAGGGTGATCCCGTGGTCAGAAATACTAAAGGGGAAGGGAGTTCAGGACAGATGGGAGTTTCTCAAAAGGGAGATACTGAAGGCACAATTTTAAACAGTTCCAGTGAGAAAGAAAAATGGGAGGTGTCTCAAGAAACCAGGATGGATGACTAAGGAACTTTCAACTGAGCTAAGTTTGAAACGGAACATGTACAAGAAATGGAAAAAGGGGGAAATCACAAAAAAGGAATTCAAAGAAATAGCAGGCATGTGTAGGGGTAAAGTCAGAAAAGCTAAAGCGCAGAATGAACTCAGGCTTGCTAGAGAGGTTAAGAACAACAAAAAGGGCTTTTTTGGATATGTCCGCAGCAAAAGGAAGAAGAAGGAAACGATAGGGCCACTGCGTGGAGAAGATGGCAAAATGCTAACAGAAGACAGAGAAAAGGCAGAATTACTCAACACCTTCTTTGCCTCAGTCTTCTCAGAAAAGGCAAAGGGTGCTCAACCTGAGGATAATGGAGCAGAGGACAGAATAGGGGAATTTCAGCACAGAATAAGTAAAGAGATAGTAGAGGAATACCTTGTTAATCTAAATGAATTTAAGTCTCTGGGACCAGATGAACTCCATCCAAGGGTATTAAAAGAACTGGCAAATGTAATATTGGAGCCATTGGCAATAATCTTTGAAAACTCCTGTAAAACAGGAGAGATCCCAGCCGACTGGAGGAGGGCAAACGTTGTCCCCATCTTCAAAAAGGGGAAGAAAGAAGAATCCCAACAATTATCGTCCAGTTAGTCTGACATCAATACCAGGAAAGATTCTGGAGCAGATAATTAAACAGAGAGTCTGTGAACATCTAGAAGGCAATTCCATAATCACAAAAAGTCAACATGGATTTCAGAGAAACAAGTCATGCCAGACAAATCTAATCTCTTTCTTTGATAAAATTACCAGCTTGGTAGATGAAGGGAATGCTGTGGATGTAATTTATCTTGATTTCACTAAGGCCTTTGACAAGGTTTCCCATGACATTCTTGCAAACAAGCTTGTAAAATGTGGCCTAGACAAAGGAACTGTTAAATGGATCTGTAATTGGTTGACCGGCCGAACCCAAAGGGTGCTCAACAATGGCTCTTTTTCAGCCTGGAGAGAAGTGACCAGTGGGGTCCCACAGAGCTCTGTCCTGGGCCCAGTACTATTCAACATCTTTATCAATGACCTGGATGACAGAATTGGGATCATACTTATCAAATTTGCAGATGACACCAAATTAGGAGGAATAGCTAATACTCCAAAGGACAGAATCAACATTCAAAATGACCTGAATAGACTAGAAAGCTGGGCCAAAGCTAACAAAATGAAATTCAACACAGAGAAATGTAAGGTACAGCACTTAGGGCAGAAAATAAATGCACAGATATAGGATGGGGAACACCTGGCTGAATGAGACTACATGTGAAAGGGATCTGGAAGTCCAAGCAGACCACAAGTTGAACATGAGTGAACAGTGCGATGCGGCAGCTAAAAGGACCAATGCAATTTTAGGCTGTATCAATAAAAGTATAGTGTCTAGATCAAGAGAAGTAATAGTGCCACTGTATTCTGCTTTGCTCAGGCCCCACCTGGAATACTGTGTCCAGCTCTGGGCACCACAATTTAAAAAGGACATTGAGAAACTGGAGCGTGTCTAAAGGAGGGCAACTAAAATGGTGAAAGGTCTGGAAACCATGCCCTATGAGGAACGACTCAAGAGCTGGGGATGTTTAGCCTGGAGAAGAGAAGGTTAAGAGGTGATATGATAGCCCTGTTTAAATATTTGAAAGGATGTCATATTGAGGAGGGAGCAAGCTTGTTTTCTGCTGCTACAGAGACTAGGACCCGGAACAATGGATGCAAGCTGCAGGAAAAGAGATTCCACCTCAACATTAGGAGGAACTTCCTGACAGTAAGGGCTGTTCAACAGTGGAACAAACTCCCTTGGAATGTAGTGGAGTCTCCTTCCTTCAAGGTCTTTAAGCAGAGGCTAGATGGCCATCTCTCAAGGATGCTTTGATTTGGATTTCCTGCATGGCAGGGGGTTGGACTGGATGGCCCGTGCAGTCTCTTCCAACTCTATGATTCTATGATTCTAGTCTCTGGAGAAGCAGACAACAAGCAAGAAATCCCATCAAATATTTAAAGAGGGCTATCATATCACTTCTTAACCTTCTCTTCTTCAGGCTAAACATAATCAGCTCCCTAAATCGTTGCTCATAGGGCACGGTTTACAGACCTTTCACCATTTTGGTTGCCCTCCTTTGGACACGCTCCAGCTAGTCCACATCCTGGACACAGAACTGGACACAATATTCCAAAGTACTTCCCTTGATCTCTAGACACTATACTTCTATGGATGCAGCCTAAAATCACATTGGCCTTTTTAGCTGCCGCATCATAGTTGACTCATGTTCAACTTGTGGTCTACTAGGACTCCTAGATCCCTTTCACGTGTATTGTTGTCAAGTCAGGCATCCCCCATCCTATATCTGTGCATTTCATTTTTTCATCCTAAGTGCAGTACCTTACATTTCTTCATGTTGAAATTCATTTTGTTAGTTTTGGCCCAGCTTTCTAATCTATTAAGGTCATCTTGAGTTTTTATCCTCTCCTCTGAGGTATTAGCTATTCATCCTAATTTGGTATCATCTGCAAATTTGATAAACATGCCCTCTATTCTTTTATCTAATGGGTTATACAGACAGGCGGCCGCCTCTTTTTGCCCTGGATTAAAGCTGTAGCAACTGCACATCGCAGCCTCAGCAGGGAGCAAAAAGAAGCCCCGAAAAGGAAGAGGTGCTGTGCCGTTTGGGTACCACGCAAGAGTTGCGCCATGATGCTGTGCGCCATGTAGAAGGGTGCGCAGTGTCATGGCACAATGGGGGCAGAGTCACAGCCTGACTCGCCGTGACTCTGCCCACAGGCCAGCATAAAGTGCTGGTCTGTATTCTTCCTCAGTCGTTGATAAAGAAGTTGAATAGCCCAGGGCAGAACCCTGTGGGACCCCACTGGTTACTTCTCTCCAAGGATGAAAAGGAGCCCTTGCTGAGCGCCCGTTGGGTTCGGCTGGTTAACCAATTACTAATCCACCTAACAATTGCATTGTCTGACCCACATTTTAGTTAGTGCAGTCAAGCTAGTAAAATGTGGGCTAGACAGTGCAATTGTTAGGTCGCTTTGTAATTGGTTCACCATCCGCACTGAAAAGCGTGTTAGATAACAGCAGGTTCACCCTAAAAAGATTCCCAACTAGGCTGCTTCAGAAGGCCACCAACAAGTTGATTTTTGCGCTTTCTATCATTGATTAAAAAGCAGGCAATGGGGTAAGAGGCAGAAAAGCTTTACCTTGCAAAAGACTTATAGCTTGCAATAAATAACAGGAAGCTAAATGCTGAAATAAGCCAGCTAAAAACAGACCAAGACCTTTTATCAGCAGAATCCCGAACTAGACTACACCAGACAGTTGGGAGAGGGGAGAGCAGAGCAGGCACAAAGTTGACCTCTCAATTACCTATGGACTTCATTAAGATTATTGTAATATTTTCTTACACACCCCAAGATGAATAAAGGGATAACTTAATGAACATACAACATGTGTGAAGCCGGGGAGCACACATTTAGGAGCAAACATGTAATGGGAGGTCTGATAAGTTGTACCAGGTGAGCAGAAAGAAGCAAGGTGATTCATTTTTATGTATATGCTATAGGTTCAGTTAAACTTTAAAAGTGCTTGCAAGCTATTGCTTTTCGTCCCAAACTTCGGCACCCATTTGGCCAAATGTCTGTGTTCTTTGTCTAAAAATAAACTTGGAATTTCAAATCAACAAATGATCGTCCTGAGTTTTCTCTGTCCCTATTTGGGACTGCGGGGCTAGGACAGGGCTCCACAGGTGCTCAGCAATGGCTCCTCTTCATCCTGGAGGGAAGCGTCACATGGTTCTGTCCTGGGGACAATGCTATGTTAGTTTTGACCCAGATTTCTGCTTCTGCCATTCCCTTCCTTTGTTTCATGTCTTTTCTAGATTGTAAGCTTCAGGGCAGGGCACTGTGTTATTAACAGTTTTTTGTGCGTTTTTTGGGCTATGAAGCCATGTTCAGTTAATCATGTGAAACCTTCTACTGCAACCAGGAAACAGAGAAGAGAGGAAACAGCTGCACAGAATAGGCTGTCATTTCTATATGCAAAATCTTTGAGGTGTGCCTCTTCAAAATATAACTTGGCATTTTGTGTCTGCTCCTATGTTTAAAAAAAATAGTGATGCATTGTTGGTCATTAATAATAATAATAATAATAATAATAATAATAATAATATGTTTAGGAGAGTGTGTTTGTCGGACAAGTGGATTGTAACAGACAGTGTATATCGACAGAAGTCAGAGCTTCTGTTGTAAATACTTCGTATACATTTTGTAACAGGAAGATAAAAGCCTCCACGAACTTTGGAAGAAGTCAACTGTGTCTGTGCCTTATTTCAGGTAGGACAGTGTTTTATTGCCAAATACTACATACTGGGCTGTGCTTCCGCACTCTGTGGTGAGGTACCGTTCGATAAAACAGGCATCGAAAGAACATCAAATAGAAAGTGAGAATTATGCAATGCCTGGGAACGCTTCTCTGAACAGGATGGTCTTCAGCTCCGTTTAGAAGCTGGTTAAAGGAGTGATGGCTCTTGCTCGCGGGGGAAGAAGGTTCCAGGAGTGAGGGGGAGCAAGTGAAAAGGGGCGAATCTGGGATGGGGCAGAGGAAATCCTGGGCTGAGACAGGAATCCTTGACTACCAGAACGGAGGGCCTAAGTGGGAAGGTGAGGAGAAAGAAGGTCTGATAAGTAAGGAGGGGCCAGTCCATGGAGGGCTTTAAATGTCAACAGCAGGAGCTTATACTGAATGCGGAAAGGGAGAGGGAGCCAGTGAAGGGATGCCAACACAGGAGAC
>NC_056523.1:82533579-82583579 GCF_019175285.1 Sceloporus undulatus | reverse complement strand
ACCTTAACCAAGCCTCCTTCCTTCCCGAGTGGCTCTTTTGACAGAGAACCAAGAGGCGGGGCAAAGGGCCCTCTGAGGCCCCGCCCCCTGCCCTTGGCCCCGCCCCCGGCACCGTTGAGGCCTTCCCTGGCCCCGCCCACTCCCGGGCGGCTGCAGAAGAAGGAAGGAAGGGAGGAAGGGAAGGATGGCCGAGGAGGAGGCTGCCGTTTTCTCGTCCGAATCCGAGGATGGCGGGAGCTCTGGCCGTTGTCCGCGGCGGAGGCGGCCAGGGGGCCAGCGACCACGGAAGGGCCGGGGGCTGCGGGGCCCCGTGGTGGTGAGCGAGCGAGCGAGCGGGATAGCCAGGGGCCGAGAGGGAGGGCTGCCTGCCTGCTATGCTAGGGGTATTTCTTGGGCTGCATGCGCCCTGGAGGGATATAACCCGGTTTGGCACCGCTTTAATTTGTCGTCTGGCTCTTTGCTATGGAATTCTGGGAATTTGTTGTGGGAATTCCATAGCCTTGAGCCACAGAAAGAGTCCAAGCGTTGAACCCTAGTCCCCAGAGCCATAGTCCAGTGCTCAGCCCCCTGCACTGCTTACTCCTGGAGAAGTCAGTGGACACAGAGATTAATGGAGCTGCTTTAGTAGAAAGCCAGCGTTAAGCCTGGAAAATGCCCTTTGCCTATGAATTGGGAAGACCGGCTTAGCAATGAAGCACTTTGATCCCATTCTAAGCGCCATGGCTCTTGTGCCTCGCCTGGCCAGGGGCTCAGCCTGGGCCTGCCTGGGGTGCTCCCAAACTATACATCCCAGGGTTCTGCAGCAGAGACTCATGGCAGCTAGTGGTGCCAGGCCCTGCGGCACTATCTAGGGCTACACTATCTAGGTCTAGTTCCTTGAGAGTAAACCAGTCTGGTCTAGTGAGTTAAGCATTGGACTCTGACCCTGGGGAACGGGGTTCGAATCCCTGCTTGGCCATGGAAACCCAGTGGGTGGCCTTGGGCAAGTCACACTCTCTCAGCCTCAGAGGAAAGCAATGGCAAGCCTCCTCTGGACAAATCCTGCCCAAACAAACAAACAAACCCATGATAGGTTCACCTTAGGGTCGCCATAAGACAAACTCACAGAAAATGGGACAGGCCAAATCTCAAGTAAAATTTCACCGCCCCAAGAGCTCAATAGTCAATCTCTAATCCAGAACTATATCCATCTGTAAAAGAAGTATACTCCATTATCCTTTGATAAAGAGTCGCTGGGTACGATCTCTGTCTACACTTGCTACCTGGCCCATTGAATTGCTACACAGTTGGCCCTCCATATCTGCTTGATTTTGCCATTTTATATAAGGGATGCCATTTTACTATGCTATTACATTTAATCAAAGCTATTCATTTTAAGTTGGCAGTTAGATTGTTAAAGTTTTTGGGGGGTGACTTCTAGCTGCGAGGTCTAGGACTGCAATTTGTGAAAAGAAGCTTTTTGCATGATATATTTATTCCAATGCCTTGTAATGTATGTACTCACTTTTATGCTGGCTTTGTGCCATAATAAAATGTTCATTTCATTACCTTTAATGGGACTTGAGCATCCACAAATGTTGGTATCCACTGGAGGGGTCCTGGAACCTAGCCCTCATGGATATGAAGGATTGACTATAATATAAACTACACAAAACACAGCCTTTCATGCCTCCACTGCCTTCTTCATCAGGCAAAGAGTGTGTTGTCTTTTTTAAAAAAATCCTCATTGTTGTTGTGTCGCCTTCAAGTTGTTTTTGACTTATGACGACCCTAAGGCTGCCATTAGCCTTTGGTTTTCTGGGGCTGAGAGAGCATGACTTGCTCAAACTCCCTCAGTGGCTTTCCATGCCGAGTGAGGAACCGAACCTTGATCTCCGGAGTCAGAAACATGACTGTGTTAGAGTCACAGACCTACGTTTTGGATTATTTGTTGCTTCTGCTGTATGTAATTCAGGTGAAATGAAGGGATCTCAGTGCAGGCAGAGGTCATTCCCCTTCTTGGCCCTGTGGGCAGTAAAATTTAAGCTTCATTAGCAGCAGTAAAGTAAGTTGAACTAATTTTAAAGTAAGTTAATTACTGCTCCTAATGAACTTTAAATTTCTCTGCCCTTTCTCTTGGTCCCCACATGGCCAAGAAGTGGAGTGACCTCTTCCTGCAGAGTCAACTTTGTTTTATCTTGCTTTATGGCCAACACGGCTGCCCCTTGAATATATAAACTGCACAGATTCATCTGTGCCTCTTCTTTCTCCCTTATACTACGATACTTTCTTGTCATGCTATTTCCATTCTGAAATTATCCCCATTGAACTAAAGCTTGATCATGATGTTTTCTGCTGTAGTCCTGAACCCCCCTTTTGCCCTGAGTTTCTTATGGTTTCTTATCCACTGGACCTTATCCCACTTGATGAATCCCCCACAGAAACGGGACCTTTTTTTTAAAAAATCACAAATGTAGGATGTTTTTCAGACACGTTTGCACCAAAGAGCAATGATTTGGGCCTACCTCCTCTCTCCCTCAGAGGCCAGTCCAGTATGGTCAGTTTTAAAGGGTCCCTTAGAGAGGTGATCTTTTTCCTAAGGGATGCCTGGGGTTAGACTTGGAAACTTCTGCAGGGAAGGCATTTGCTCTGGTGCTGAAAGTAATGCTCAGACATTTAGAGGAGGACTATTATTAATTATTCAAGAAACCTTAAAAGAAGACTTAAAATTTTTCTTAGTGTTCAGAATTAAAATGCAAGATAGTTCAAATCTGATGCACATAATCCCAAAATGAAGTTGGAATGGTGCAGAAAAATAAGCAAGTGCTTGAGATAGAAATGTGCTTCTGTCACAGTCATTTTATTTTCTTCCACTAAATTCCTTCGGTGAAAGCATCCTGGGCTTTTTCATCCCACTGCTGCCACCAATTTGTGAAGTCGAGACTCCTCTTCCCCCTACTTTCCTATTGAGGCAGCCCAGAGGAGTTTTCTTATTCCCTTGCGGCCTTCAAATTGTCACAGACCCTTTTTAAAGCCTTTATTTAAAAGGTCTTATATCACTAGAGTGGATGTATATTCAACTGGCAGACAAGCTCTTTAAACTTTATTAAGCAGATGTCCCAAACAAGAGATACTTAGTAATGATAATTAAACAGAGAATCTGTGAACATCTAGAAGGCAATGCCATAATCACAAAAAGTCAACATAGGTTTCAGAGAAAGAAGTCATGCCAGACAAATCTGATATCTTTCTTTGATAATATTATCTGCATGTTACATGAAGGGAATGCTGTGGATGTAATTTATCTTGATTTCATTAAGGCCTTTGACAAGGTTTCCCATGACATTCTTGCAAACAAGCTTGTAAAAGGTGGGCTAGACAAAGGAACTGTTAAATGGATTTGTAACTGGTTGACCGGCCGAACCCAAAGGGTGCTCAACAATGGCTCCTTTTCATCCTGGAGAGAAGTGACCAGTGGGGTCCCACAGGGCTCTGTCCTGGGCCCAGTGCTATTCAACATCTTTATCAATGACTTGGATGACAGAATTGGGAGCATACTTATCAAATTTGCAGATGACACCAAACTAGGAGTAGCTAACACACCAGAGGACAGGATTAAAATTCAAAATGATCTGAATAGACTAGAAAGCTGGGCCAAAGCTAACAAAATGAAATTCAACATGGAGAAATGTAAGGTACTGCACTTAGGGCAGAAAAATGAAATGCTCAGATACAGGATGGGCGACACCTGGCTACATGTGAAATGGATCTAGGAGTCCAAGTAGACCATAAGTTGAACATGGGTCAACAGTGTGATGCGGCAGCTAAAAAGGCGAATGCAATTTTAGGCTGCATCAATAAAAGTATAGTGTCTAGATCAAGAGAAGTAATAGTGCCACTCTATTCTGCTCTGGTCAGGCCCCACCTGGAATATTGTGTTCTTTTCTCAGCACCACAATTCAAAAGGACATTGAGAAACTGGAGCATGTCCAAAGGAGGGCGACTAAAATGGTGAAGGGTCTGGAAACCATGCCCTATGAGGAACGACTGAGGGAGCTGGGGATGTTTAGCCTGGAGAAGAGAAGGTTAAGAGGTGATATGATAGCCCTGTTTAAATACGTGAAGGGATGTCATATTGAGGAGGGAACAAGCTTGTTTTCTGCTGCTCCAGAGACTAGGACTCGGAGCAATGGATGCAAACTGCAGGAAAAGAGATTCCACCTCAACATTTGGAGGAACTTCCTGACAGTAAGGGCTGTTCGACAGTGGAACACACTCCCTCGGAGTGTAGTGGAGTCTCCTTCCTTGGAGGCCTTTAAACAGAGACTGGATGGCCATCTGTTGGGGATGCTTTGATTGAGAGTTCCTGCATGGCAGAATGGGGTTGGACTGGATGGCCCTTGTGGTCTCTTCCAACTCTGTGATTCTATGATTCCATGTGCGAATAAGACATTTGTTTCTTTGTGTATTTGTGTTACTTGTTTCATCTGGAAGTGTTACTTTCTTAAATTCAACTTTGTCACAATGACAGCTTCCTCTCCACCATTCTCCTCAGAGAATAAACGTTACTGTTCCCAAGGATCCTCACATAGTCCTTCTTCTGGCTCACTTTCTCTGAACCTAATTGATAAACCTGTCTCCCCAGCTATCTCTAACCCACAGGATATTTCCCTACATTAACTCCCTCAGTTGGAGTTATATATGGTTTTTAAGTCCCTCACTGCTAAACTTTAACCTCGTTCCTCTATGGAACCTTCACTCAGGCTGCATCCATACTGGAGAAATAACCTGGTTTGGCACCGCTTTAACTTGTTGTTTGGCTCAAGACTATGGAATTCTGGGGGTAGGAGTTTGTTGTGGGCCCAGAGTTGAGCTCCACTCTGGGCCCACAACAAACTCCAACTCCCAGAATTCCATAGTCTTGAGACAGACAAGAGTTAAAGCGGTGCCAAACTAGGTTATTTCACCAGTGTGAATGCAGCCTAACCTGTCATTCTCTGAACTCAACTGAACCCTGTCACAGAACTAAGTTGTTCTTTCCAAACTTTAGCTCTCACAGTCCCTAGCCTCAGACCCTGACTGTCACAGCCAAACTGTCCCTAACTGTCTGAAACCAAAACCCTAACTGTAACTGCCACTAACAGAATTATTCTCTCCTTACCAGCTGACATTCTATTGGCTGTTGCCAGCTGACCCCTGATTGGCTGTCGCTATGCTGGCCCAGCTTTGCCTGCTCTCCGCAGCTTCAGTCTGATCTTTTATATTGATTAGCATTAATGGGTGATGATAGATTTACAGTCATATTTTGTCCTCCCTGGGTTTTTGCACCACTTGTGAACTGATGTCTTCTTTCCCACTGACGTGTGTGCCTTTTATCCTGTGGGAAACAATGTTGTCCTGTTATCTTTACCTGTGGGCATTTGCTCTAGGGCCATTGCCTTTGCAACTCTAGTTTAATCAGTTTAAAATGTTGTGATTAGAGCAAACCCATATCAACTTCACTGATTTTTTGTTTTTGTTTTAACAAAACAGAGAGAGCCTTTAGGGCTGAAGGGCGGGGTATAAATACCATAAATTGATAGATAAATAAATAAATAAACTCAGGCCTGTCAACAAAACTCTTGTGTATTTCCTTTTAGTTGGGAAAAACCCACTCATGACACTGATAAAGAGTTTTGTTTTGTCTTGTCAGTTTTGTTGAACACTCCCCCTGCCCCTCAAAAGGGTGACACTAATGTGAGTTTTGCTGAATTTTGTCAGATTTCATAGAAGCCACCTGCGGGAGGGGCAGTTACACATTGTCGGCTTCTTGCCAACCATCACAATCAGGAAACGTCAGGAATAAACCCTTCTAGAACATGGCCACATAGCCCGAAAAACCCACAAAAACATCTCAATCATATTCTCGGGCTGCATTGGCACTGCAGAAACAATCCAGTTCGGCATAATGTTAATGGCGACGACTCAGTACTATGGAATTCTGGTAATTGTAGTTTTGTGAGAGATTTAGCCTTCTCTGTCAGAGAGCCCTGGTACCACAACAAATTACGGCCTGTTACAGACTGCCAAAATAACACTGCTTCGGGTCTCTTTGGAGGTATGCTATTTAAATGATGCATGCATCCTAAGAATCCAGAAGCTGCACCAAAGCTGCACTCCAGTGCTTAGGAATGGAGTGTGGCTTTGGCGCGACCTCTGGACTCGTAGGACCCATGCATCATTTAAACAGCATACCTCCAAAGAGACCCGAAGCAGCTTTATTTTGGCAGTCTGTGACAGGCCTAAAATTCCCAGAATTCCATAGCATTGAGCCATGGCAGGAAAGTGGTATCAACCCAGATTATTTCTGCTACAAGGATGCAGCCTTAGTCTCCATTATGGTGTTCATGAACTGTTGTCGGAGCTTGCCCCAGCCCAGTTCCTGAACAACCAGACTTTGCATCCATGTTCAGATTAGATCAAAATGCTATTTAGTACAAGGCTACCACCACCCCTCAATACACAATCTGCACAATAATGTGACTGGTGCCTCAGTGATGGATTCTACTTTGGACTACCCATAAAAAGTGTTTGGAAGTTACAGCAATTACAGAACAAAAGAAAACCAAACAAAAACCCTTAGCATCCAGATTGGTGTATGCTTTTGAGAATAATGGCCAAAGTCCTATTGGTGCACTATGCTTTAAGTGTCACTTTTTCCAGGATCATACAGCAGTGAAGAGAGAAGATAGGCTCCAAGCAGCCTTTTTTTCCAGTGTCTTCTTTCTTTCATGGGCACTACATCCATAACTCCTGTTGTTACCATCTTTGCCCGCACCATTATGCTGGCATATTATACCAGCAACATTCCAGTCCATGTGAACCAACTGCTATGCCTTCTAATTTATTTTCAAGCACGGTTCAATGTTTTGATCCAAAAAGCCAAAGTATCTGAAAAGGTTGCTTCCTCCTATGTGAACCTACCCAGAATTTGAGATCTACAAGAGACACCCTGTTGATATTTGGGTGATGAATCTTGCCAGTGATTCCAGTCCAGTGGCAAATGGATGAAGACGTAGGTTATCTCTCCAACACAAGAACAGAGCGAAGCCCCAAACACAAGCTTTTGGCTTGCTTGGAAGAGTGCCTGGAGAAACAGCTGCTAGATCAAAGAAGCACTCGCCAGCAGTTCACTCCTAAGAGGGCTTTATTGCTTTTGTTTCAAATAACTAATCACCACTATACAAAATCTCTTACCAACTGACATACCACACTATCTCAAACTCCCACAATCCTACAGCACAGCGTTTTTGCTTATATACAGAAATACCATGAGGCAACCACTAAGCTGAGCCTCTTTCTATACAGGTTGCTATGCACCACAGACACCAATCCCTCTTCAGACTGAAGACATAGCATATTTACATTTAGTCCAGCTCAGTTGACCTTGAGCATCCGGCTGCTGCTCTGGACTCCAGCTGTAGCCAATTTAGGCTTCTGCAGCCATTGCCACATCTGAACATTTTCACCTTCAATACATTAACACACCCTGCTTAATATCCTACCACCCTGAGACATGAGCTTGGCAACTACATGAAACAGGACTTTATCCACACCACAGCATTCATAGGGAACTCGTGTGCAATGGGAAGTCAGACTGGCACCATCCTTTCTGAGCTTCTGGCATACAGTCAGACTATATCATTCTGTCTGGCCTTTGGTTTTTAATATTGTTTCTATTTTTTAAAATAATGCCTTGTTTCACTTCTGTGTTTTTTATGTTATGGTTTTATTGTACATATCAGAACCTGACAGAGTCTGTCAAGTGTTTTTTGTTGTATTAATTTCATTAGTGTATAAAAGGGTCATATGTTTTAAATATTATATTAAAGAGCAATATGTATGATTAGGAGTTGTGGGAATTATAGTGCATTTCTGTTATTTCAAAGAGAAGATAACTGCCTGGCTGAAGAATGCACAAGTGTGTGTGGGAGGATTTCCCCAGGACAATCTCCAGAGAAAAGAAAGTAGAGACAAAAGAGAAAGTCTGTGGAGGGTGACAATTAAGGCTGGGTATTTTCAAACAAATCAAGGTAAAGCCCACAAAAGTATGAGGCAGGGTGGGGCATTGCATATTGAATGCTTGCGTTTGTGGACGATGGTAGTTCTGTCTGCAGACGTCTTACTGTTAACTTCTCCAGTGGCTGAAATAAAGTTTTACTGTTTGACCACAGAAAACTGGTTTACTGAACTGTGGGGGAGTGGCAGTTCTGACACAGTATGTGGCTTTGGTAACCTGATTGGATGAGGAAACAATTTATATATACTTTTAAGAAATCAACAATAAAGTAATTGCTATATTTCTGTTGGCCCTTGATCCTTAATGTAATTAGAAAATGGTGTATATTAAAACAAGTTCTAAACTGATGAAACTACATACAAGAACTAGAATGGGTGACTAGCCCTGTACCACTGTCTAGGAAATAGAGACTCCACTACACCTAAATTGGAGAGATCCTTCGCACTCACCAGAAATGTTGAACCTATTAGGCTCAGGCTTTCATTCACATTTTATATTCACTTAACACATAAAGGTGGGATGAGGGAATGCTAACTAAGGAAATAAGTGGATTTGCATTATAGAAATCGCATGTTTTAGCTTTTTCACTTTTGAGGTGATGGAAATTACAGATATTATTTGTGACAGTTTTAACAGAATTAGAGGTTAACTGCTTCTAAGGTGTGCAGTAACTGAAAAATTAATCAGCAACGTAGCAGTTGGAGCATCTGAGAATTGGCAGGAGTCATCTTCCCGCTTTTCCAAATTTGCTCCTGCAACTTGTGACAAGAATGATCAGTATCAGTCTGTGGTGAAAATACGGTATCCTGTGTGAGGGACTCTCAGTGCTTTGGCTGTCAATCCCAAGCCAAGTTTCTTTACTTGTTCTGTTGTTACTTGCTTGGGGATCTAGCAGAAGAGTGTCAAACTTTCCTCCCCACCCCATCCCTGTTCTACTTGCAGCTAGATAGTACTGGGAACCAGGAGGGAAGTGTAAACAGCAGCTCAGGTAAAGTTCTGCCTGTTAGGAGCAGTACCATCCTGCCTATTTTAGTGTGTTTTTAGATTCAGTCTAAGCCACCTTGAAAACTTCGTTGGTAAGCCGGCTATAAATATTATTTAATAAAAAAATAATAAAAATGGGGTTGACTAAACCAAAGCTTGCACTGTAAGAATTCCCCTCTAACCCTGCAACCTTTGAGTCAATTTTGTTTCTAGCTAATTAATACTGTATGAGGGACTTTTTCATTTGGACAATGAGGGTACACATTTCTGCTGTGTAATTTCTTAGCCAGTATTTAAGAAATGTAGCCTCTGCTTCTTAAATTGACATGGCTGTTGTTGGATTAAGCCAATACACTGCTGCTGTGTACAGTGCTATGGTACAAATAAGTGGCAGCTGATGGCTCCTCTATCACTGGAGCAGTGAAGCAACCAGCGGCAGGGTCTGGATAACTTCAAAGGAGCTATCCAGGGTTCTGAACCAATTTAGGAGATGGGGACCAGCACTTTGGACGAGGCTGGTTTAAACCCTGAACTGGACTCACCCCTCCTCTGACATGTTAAGCTCCAGCTGCCATTAGTGCAAGCAGTTGCACTTTCTCCAGTGTTGCATAAGTGCCATCTCTAGCAGCCAATATTCATTCCACAGGCACATGCATGCAGCTCTCTTATCTCTCTTTTGATTTGGCAGCTGGAGAGGGAATTGACCACTCTGCAGTGAATGACTGCAAGGCCATGGCACCCTTTGGGATCCAGCATAACCACACTGGATCACATAGTGTACATGGTGTATATTTATGAAAAAAGTACATAGTGTATTGTGTCTTCTAATTAGAAAACTCTCTTGCCTGATACTTGGCCCTCAGCTATTTGCAACACAGGGAGCTAGAAAATTTGGATAAGTGACCTAAGTTTTACAAACTATCAGTTTTCAGTGTGATGAATCCTCTGTCCAAGACCACTTGAAGAGGTAGGTTTATACTGGTTCTTCTGGGAGAGAAACAAGGAATCTCTCTTAACGAAATGGAATTCTCTTGGCCCTTTAATTATGATGCAGCTTTCAAATATGGAAAAGATCCAGTAAGGAGAGTTAAAACAGCAAGGCTTGAGGAAAAGATGGCAGTTAGGCATGTTCTCTTTGGTTTCAAGCCTGGTATATCATTAACATTGTGTTTAACCTGTGATCCTTTGCTTAGAGCTGCTTCACACTCAAATGGTCTCCCTCATAGTGAGCACTGGGAACTTCTCCTTTTACAGTATATATATAACTATTAATATTCAGCCATAATTTCAGCCCTTATATAAGGGTTACATTGACTGTGCCCACATGTTTCTTCCTATAGAACATTTACTGCCACAGCCCCTAAATTGTGGAATAGCCTACCAGAAGAGATCCATCTTATTACAACCTTAGAAGCCTTCAAGAAGGCACATAAGACAGATCTCTTCTGGCGGGCTTATCCACCAGATTCCGTACAAGAGATTATGGTTAATGCTCCACCCCCGATTATGATTGTATAATCATTTGATGACTGGATATTTTTAAGGAACTAATAGGAATGTGTAATTCAGTATTAGTATTTTATAGATCCCTCTTCAATCCTTGGGACAGGTGAGAAATATAAATTATTATTATTATTATTATTATTATTATTATTATTATGTAGATAGCAGAAATTAGGCTTTTGACACAGTGACCTCACTTTGCTAACTAACTTATAGTGGTTTTTAACAAGCCACAAAGAGCAATCTAAATCTATGGTTTGTTTTTGGCTTGCAAGTTCTGGTTTGTTTGTGTTGAAAGTATGGCTTTTCATGAATGTGGAATCTTGGCTAATCCCTGACTTGTTTCCCCATCTACCCTTTTTGAGATAGGAGTTGAGAAAAGGGGTGGTAGAGAAGCAAGCCAGAAATGGGGAAAGCAAACTACAGTTTGATTGGTTTTCTGCCATGGAATTTGTGGTTTTAGTAATGTACTGTATCATGACAAACAGAATGAATCACCGTGTCACATGAACACAACTGCTGCTGTTTCCTGTTTTATAACAAAGCCATGCTGTTTCTTGATTTGCTCCTGGTATAATACTTATTCTGTTTTGTTCACTTGCTTACTTGCAGTCTGTCTCTCTCTCTCTCTCTCTCTCTCTCTCTATATATATATATATATATATATATATGCGTGTGCGCACACACACGCACACACACACATCTGTTTGTTGTGCTCATCTGACCTTGCTGTTGTGTCATGTGATCAAGTAACCACTGAGGCCTACTAGGTTTGCTCCATCTATACTTTGAAAGTTGAAAAACTCCCGAATACAACAGTATTGATAAAAAATGGAATGTAGTGCCTTCTTCCAGCTTGATTCCATGGTATTTTGTGCATACAGTATGGAACCCCCTTTCCACTCAGTACCCTCCAGATGTCTTGGACTACGTCCATCCCATCATCCCATAAAACATTGCCCTTCTAATTGGAAATAGTGAGAGTTGGAGTCCAACTAATTTGGAAGGTGCCAGTTTGGAGAAAGCTGCTGTACAGCATTGAAGGAGTGCTTTCCAGCCTAGGTGGTAGGTGGCCCTCACTGTACACTAGCAAATGTTTCACATGCAATGCCTTCTGCTAATGCATTGAAATTTTCTGCATACCTAAGAGGTAGACAAGATTAATGCTCTCTGTGTGTGCATGCATGTGTGTGTGTGGGAGAGACCTGGCAAGTGATTACTGTTTGTTTTTTCCCTAATAAGCATCTCAGTCAATGAAAGGGATAGGAGTCTGAGATTTATTTGTGTGTGGGGGGGGGGTCCTATATTACCAACCTGACAACCCAAAGGAGTGAAATCCTTCCCAAATTAGAAGATCTTTCAGCCCTTCCAAAACAAAGAATGTAGTCTCTGTCATCAATAAATGTTTGAAGGAGAGAAAATTGAGCTGTGGAACTTGTGTAGCATAGTCTTGGCATTTATAAGAAGGTTATCAATTGGGCTTGAGGGATAGAACAGACTCCAAGGCAGCCTGCAGATGTTCTGCATAATGACTCCTACTTCCATCAACACTGGGCAGACAAGCTGGAATTGATGGTGGTTTTGGTCCAAAGTATTTGGGATGGACTTAGTTGAGGGAGTCTTCTCAAGTCACCCACAAATTGTTGTGTTTGTTTGTTCTCAGATTTTTGTTTTGTTTTGTTTCATCTAATTAGTCTATGCAGTGAGTTCAATCTTTTTAAAATGTCTTTCTCCTCTTCCTCCCCTTTCTTGGCCACTTTTCTACTTGCAGGAGGTTATTGATTTGACTGGTGATGACTACGTTATTGTGAGAACAGCAGCATACAGTGACTTTGATGTAGTCGATCTGACAGAGGCTGAAGAAACAATAGTCAGCCCTCTTCATGATATTGGCTACGCCACTCGAGACTTAAAGCACTCTACTCCAATCAGTCTGCGTTCTGCGGGCTCTCCTAAAATCCCCACTACAACAGACCCTGAGATCCAACTTGAAGAGCCTATTGGCACTTGGAATGGAGACTCTGTCCTGATTTCTACCAAGAAAGAGACAGTGGAAAAGCCCTGCTTCCAAAGCAGCAGTTTCTCCATCACCACTACCTGTGGTACGGACTTGGAAAGCATCAGCCACACCACTTATAATAGTGATTTAGGTTCCTTGGGAAGTCCTCAACTGGACTCAGATGCTTTCTCCTTTTCTTCAGCCAACGAAGACAGTGAGTGCCAAGCATCCTGGGAATGTGTGGAAGATCCTCCCAATCCTTGCCCACTTGGTAGAGCTTCCACTCACCAGCCCTCACCACTATTTCAGAGGCATTGCCCAAGTCCTCCCTCCTGCTGCTCTCCTATGGATGTTTCCCCATCACAAGCAGAAACTGACCAACCTTTGCTAGAGGCAAAGAACCCAGCACCAAGTGCTGTGACATTGAATGTTCAGCAACCGGCTGAAAAGATTGACATCAAGGTCTGGTTGAAAACATTGCAGTATTTCAAGGGGGTGCCTATCCATCATCCCTTTCTCCAAAATGTGGTGCAGCACATAGCACAGGTAATTTAGGGAAGAGAGTGGTTCACCAGAGAGATTTGGGGCTTCCTGGATCCTGAGAAAGGGAATGCATACTTTTCTAACATTGAGGATGCTAATGTCATCAAACAGGAGCATTTTTTGAAGGGGCCAAGGATAGTGGAAGGCAGGAGTGTCCATCTCAGAAGGGTTTGTGGGAAGAATGTCATACCAGTAGGTGCCCATGGACCTACACATAAAAAGACTATGCCACCTGAGTTGGAGACATAACTAGTAATTCTACCTTAATTAAATACTAACACAAGGTAAGGTTGCAGTTCAACAACATCAGAGGGGCCACATGCTCCCTGAAGATTAGTGATCGTGAATCTTTGTCCCTTCGGCTCCCAGACGATGCACAGAAGATGCTACATTGACCCCATGAGCAACCTCCATGAAGCATATTAGGCCCGTAAGCTAGGGCTTGCCCTCACCTAACCTCAATTTATGGCTGCAAGGTAGAATGTAACTGCCTTGTTGGCAATCAAGACAGCATTTCTTTGTGTATGATCTTTCGGAGGAAAGAGACAGGACTGATCCAACTTGAGAGGGCTAATGTGAAAGATAGAAAATTCTATGAATGAACGAATAAATAAGCAAGCAAACAAACCTAAGATCTTCTCAGTGTGTCAGGTATGCATCATGAGTAGGAGACTGAGCTCATCCAGACTGGCCAAATATATTAGGGAATCCTGGTTTGAAGAAGTGGGTTTATATCCACGAAAGCTCATGCAAAAATAAAAACCAGTTAGTCTTAAAGGTAATGCTACATTCCTTTCTCTCCTTCCTTTCTTCCTTTTTATGCTACAAGAGACTAATATGTCTCATTTTTTTAAATTTAGCGTAGTTTGCCTGTCCCATCTCCTCTTCCCTGAAGCTTCTCATAGTCCTTAGATTTTTTGCAAAGAGATTCATGTTTTTTAAAAAGTGATATTTGAGGTCAAAAAGCTGAAATGTCTTTTCCTTCCACTTACTGAAGAAATTAATTTTAAAACAACATTGAGGAAAACAAGTCAGTCCTCCCTGCTCAGGAATGATGTGAATATTGTAGGAAATCCTGAACTGGAAATGTTTCTGGAAAGTTTCAGTATATTTAAGAGTATTTAAGGGTTTTTTCCTTTAGTATTTACCAACCAAAAAATATGTCAACTTTGTTTACATGTAACTAAGGCCCTGTACAAATGAGCACGAAGGGGCAGCAAGATGCCGCCCCTTTCTGCCCTGTATCGGTGCTGTGGCAGACACACACCATGACACTGATCTGGCCTCTGGTTTTTCTGGCTACTTTTTGTGTCTGCGCAGCAGCGCCATAGCCGCTGCTGGGAAGTTTGATCATGCCCCTTTGGTGCAGTGCCATTTGGGTGCTGCACCAAAGAGACATCATCATGGTGCATGCTGTCTGAATGGGCACGCATCAAGATGGCAACCGGGCAACGCGGGGAGGGTTGTGAGCATAGGGACGCTCAGCCCTCACCCCGCCTGCAGGGCAGCACTTTGCCTGTCTGTAGTTATTTTCCCAATAGCAAAATAGATGAAACTGAATTACATGTTTAGAGGGAAACACGTCAGTAAATTGATTGTTAGTTTAAATGTTTATATTTAAGCAAAGGTTGATTTGGAACTTATTTTTACTGAGATACATCTAAATATTTTTACTCATGACAACTCAATAATGTACTCTTCTCATATATTAATATAAATTTTAAGGAAAATTTAGCACCTTCACTTTGTAACATGCTAGTTTCAGTTGCTGTAAAGAACTAAGCACATCAATATATATTCTTTCTAGATATAACTGTGTTGAAAATGTTGGTATGACATTACTTTTAGATATGATTAATATAGTATCTATTTCTGGTTCAGTTTGAACAACCAATCGTAGTGTTACTAATTTGTTTTACAAAACAATGCATTTCTAAAAGCTGAAACATTTTCCTTGGAAAACTTTCTGTAGAAAGTTCCAATCCTGTATACCTGTTGCCCAGGGATTGTATAAAATTCAGTTTTATTTCTATATACATAGAACAAGCAGTTGAAAGTAAATCCTATTCCATGTCGGAGACTGAGCATGGTGTCCAGCACTATCGAAGAGAATTTCTTCCCTGGAACCTTGGACTTCCTTATGGATTATGTGTCCTCCCAGCACTATCCTCCAAAAGAGGTTACCTCCTATGTAGTGAGGAACATCCTGCTAAGCACAAAGCATGAAGACATGCAAGAAAAGATACACAAGGATGCTTACTTGTTGTTGGTGAAAATTCAAGCGTATGTATTCCATGTACTGGTCTTTGGCACTGTCTGGCATGGGACCACTAAACATTTCTGTCAAGAAATCCTCACCTTTGGCTTTGTGGAAATTAGGACCCTAGAAGGCAGGAGCAGGCAAATTGCAGGCTGCATGCAACCACCTGGACCATTTTGGGGGGCCCTGCACTGAGGTTGCCCCAAAATGCTGTAGGGGGGCATTTGCATCAATTTTTGTTCCTGTGAGGCTATTTTAGGCCCAGGAGAGGCCTTTCTAGAGCAGGAAATCACTTTTTGCTCCTAAAAAGGCCTTTCCTGGCTCCAAAAGTAGCACAAGAAGGATAAAAAAAGTGGCAAATATGCCCTCTTCCTTTCCTGCTATATGATTTCTACCAGCATTTGGGATATAGATATAGATATGAACATACACACACACACACACACAGAGAGAGAGAGAGAGAGAGAGAGAGTCCTTCCTATATGTTGGGGGATCTGTTTCAGACCCTGCTGTGTATGAAAAAAACCACATAAGGGTAAATCTCTTTATTTTCTATGGCAGCACACTCCCGCGTGCAGTGCTGTGTGGGTGCCTGCACCATTTTGTCCTCCCAGGCTTGTTGTACACATAACTTGAAGCCAAGCCCATGTATGGTGGAGGCATGCTGTGTATATATATGTGTGTGTACACACTTTTGCACTGGAAATAGTGCTCTTTCTGGGAATCTAAAGCAGCCTCCTATTTTCCCACAATTGCCAACATCTGCCTTAAGGAAATCAATAACTAGCAGCATTTTCTGGAAATACTCTACTCATGTAATGGCTTGGTTTTTCATCTGTGTGGGTTCTACTGTTTCCATCCCAGTAATCCAGGGATCCCAGTTTTGTCCAGCAGTAACTGCTAATTAGAAAGGGGAGGGGGGGACACAGTTGGTAATAATTTGTCTGTTTCCTAATAGTGAAATTATCTGTATAATTGTCTCTGATAATTACAGTCAAAGACTTGAGACATACAAAACCTATAAAAGCCAAGGACTCAATGGACTATATGCAGATGATGATTTGTAAAGTGGGTTATACTAGGGGTTTTTTGTAGGGGCAGAGGAAGATTGGTAAAAAGAGTTGACACTAGTATAACTGGCCTAATTCTCAATTTTAGGCTTCATCCAGCAAAGGTTGACACTGTGGTGTGGGATTGGCCACTGCTACGTGAAGTCATGGAAGATGAGGTATGTTGCTTGTATGGAAGGGGTGATTTTAAAGAAACTACTGTTCTACCTGCCTCTGCATTACTTGTCTTTCTCTAAACCAATTTGAACCAGGTCAGCCTGGCAAAGAATCACTTGGGTTTCCTGCAGAAAAAAAGAGAACAAAAGTTGTCTAGCTGAACTTTGTTGTTAGTAACCAGTCTCATTAAATGACATTTTGCTCTCTTTCTGACTTGGGGCTGTAGAATATGTCTGATTAGGTCCAGAGGAGACTCCAAAGTAAAGCTTGCCAACAGAATGAAATTAAAATATGCTAAAGCTAAATACCATAGGTGTGCCACCGTGAAGTGGACGGGTAGAATTTGCTCTCTGGTCAAACACACACCCATGGGCCACACTATTGGTCCACTATAACCATGAGTGTTGTCACA
The DNA here is from genome assembly GCF_019175285.1 of Sceloporus undulatus. NCBI lineage: Eukaryota > Metazoa > Chordata > Lepidosauria > Squamata > Phrynosomatidae > Sceloporus > Sceloporus undulatus. The sequence goes on along the minus strand of NC_056523.1, from coordinate 82,566,614 downwards.
CACCAAGTCTTGGGAATCACAGGCATAAGTAAGGAGTTGGATGCTACATAGCCCACAGGTTGTACAGTATTGTTTTCCTAAGAGAATCTCAACCTTCTGGCTAGGAAAAGGGGGAAATACCATTGGTAGTAATTTTATGCTACACTGAGTTGCCTGATGTTCTGCTCCCAGCAGTGCTAAGAATCTCTGTTGCCATGAGATGTCTATGGGTCCCATTGGGTAATCAAGTTCTTCTGTGGCTCATGCCTTTTGTCTAAAAAAAATGCCAACAACCAATTTTCAGTGTTGGCTTTATTCTGGCTGTATGCATGAAACTTGAATAGGCCATTGCTACAGGGTAACCTGATGTCATAACCACAAAGGAGAACAAGGCACCACAAAATGTAGCACATTACAAAATAAAAGCTAGGAACATTAATATACATATCAAATCATTTCATATGGTTTATTTACAGCTATATTATACATACGATATTTTATTATGTACTCAGCTACATTTTTCTGATGAATTTATCTTGGTTAAAATAACTGCTCCCTATCCCTAGTACCCCTTCACTTTCTGATCTTTCCAGGCTCCTTCTTCCTCTTCTCCACCTCCTCTTTGTTTGAGTTCCTGAAATAGAGAAAACTGCATCCCCGGCTGTCTTCCATACTGACACTCTGTCCTCTTGTGCATTTCCCCCCTCCTGCCACCCAGCCAACCTGTTCTCAGCACAAGCCACTTTTTTCAAGAGCTCCCTGAATGCCCCAGTTACATCCTATAATAAACCTTGATTTGGAGTTGCTTAGCAAAAACAAGCCCTTTGCAGGAGCAGCATAATAAAAAATCTGTTGAGCTAGATCTTGCTTGTCTGCTGAGGCGCTGGATGACACAAGGACAGGTTTTATGGCCAGGATAGGGTTTATGCCAGAGGAGCAGTCTCTTTTGTTGGGGTATGTGTTAAAGATTAGATTAGTCATTAGCTTGCTTTAGAATGTTTTGTCAAGAGCTGAAAATACCTTACTTTTGGCAGGGGGGGGGGGGGGCTCACTTCTGAATTTATATAATGCAAATCTTGCTATATTACAAGGCTGGACTCCACATAGCATTAGTCACATGTCTAAAATATGTCAAATAACTTGGTTACTTCAATTTTGGAAAAAGGTAGCTGTGTCCCACAGGGTGTGCCCCTGATTGAGATTGGAATCCAGCACTTTCAGATTTAAGGCACAAACACCCAAAGCTATTTCAAGTTTAAGAGGTGCCACAGCATTTCCAAAATTGTGCATGATATATATACAGCTTGACATTTAGTTGATTTCTTCTTTATTTAGAATTTCCGTTATAATCTGAAGCCCTTTAAAGCAACTTCTTCAGCCTTCTCATAAATCTGGCAGTGCTCATGGGCAACTAGGAAGGGTGATTTTTAGCACAAAAGTAGCACAGGTCTCTGAAGGAGATCAGGAACACCCTCTGGATCAAAGCCCTTATGGCTACTTTCCCTCCAAATTAAAACCAGTCAGGTTAGGCCTGCTTCTTAAAACACACAGCTATTGTTACAGGTAGTTTGGCCCTCATACACTCAAAACATTTGAACTGAAATGCCTTGTGCACCTTGCCCATATTTCACAGAATTTAGCATGATGAGGAGCTTTGCTTTGCTTTGCTTTGCTTTATTAAACCAAGCATTTCTTGCTTGTATGATGACAGAGAGGGCAGTGGTGTCTCCACCCCTGGTGTCAGCTGGTGGGGTGGTGCCAGCAGCCAAGAGGGCATGCTCGGGCCTCTTCTTTGCTGTGACAGTAGAGATCTCCTTGTAAGTAGGCCCCAGCTCCTGTGGCAAAGCCAGGAGATGGGCCCAACCAGGTGTCACCCCACTTCTGCAGTGTCACCCAGTACAGACCACCCCCACCCCACCCCACACACACACAGCCTCCTAGTAATGCTACTGACAGAGGACCCACTTGGTTTAGGCTCAAAATGAATGGTTCAGGATTTTCAGTGTGGATTTTAGTGTTCTACATAGATCTTGCTCCTCTCTGGAGTTAACATGGCAGAATAAATGTTGCACGACAAGGCACTGTGCACCTTAGATAACTCACAATCTTATTGATACCTTGGCCCAGAACAGAATACAGTGTGACCTCAGTATCTGTGGGCTTCCATCCACGGATTTAAGCATCTGTGGACAGCAAGCCCCTGTTTTCAACAATGGCTGCGCATGCACATGGCTATGCCACCATTGGGGTCAGTAGTACTGAAGTCCTGCACATTTTGGTATCCACTGGGGGGGGGGGTGTCCAGAACAGATCCTCTTGGTAATAGTAAAGTAATAGTATGTATTTTACAACTGAGAAGGGTAGCTAGAAGCAGAAGAGCACAAGGTAAAGAGCTGAAGGAATGTGTAGGCAGCAAAGCTCAGTTGGCAGCTGGAGGAAAATATTGCTGGAAGGAATGCTAGAACATTCTGTTGTTTGAAACTGTTAATTTATTAAAGTATGCTGTAATGCTGAAAAGAAGATTGCTAAAAGAACTAAGCAACAAGGACTATACTTGTTTTCTATTGTAACCAAGACTGAAGAACATTGTGCTCATGGATTATATCTTATATGCAGCTTGTATGAAAGTAAATACAGTACTAGTTGCTCACTAAGTAAGTAAATAAAAAGCCTACTGAGTCAACATCATCTGCAAGCCTTGTGTGGGAAGTTGTGTCTGTCCATACAGAGGTTTGGAGGTGAATTCCACTGTGACGTCTGCTATAAAATCTTAACAGACGACCCCTTGCAGATACTAAGGTCCTATGAAGACGTTTAAAATGGGCTTGTGAGGAGGAGCTGTCCTAGCTATCATAGGCACTCCCTGAGCTCTTCTTGGCCAGTGAGTCTACAAGGAATAAGATTTATTCACTTTTTCTCTTTGTTCATGCATAACTATTGTCTGTAATTTACACAGTGGCTTGGGCCTATCAGTTTTGCTCCCAGTAGTTCATGTCTATGGCTTGCCATGCTAAACCCCATTACACAAAAGGACCAGACATTGTTATTCATGATACTGTCTCTGCAATTGTCTGATCTCCTCAGGAAGGAAAATTTCCTGGACGACTCCTGTTCTTGCAGTACGTGATCCAAACCTTAGTAGATGACTTTGAAAGAACAATCAAAATTGGCCTTCTGCACAAATCCATTGCTAAGGCGGTGCTTTCTTGTGACGACTGCTCCAGCAACATAAAGTAATTATGATCATCAGTCAAAATGGGTGGTACTGACTTGTGGGGATTGTTTTTCAACATACCTAGAGGGGTACCTGTTGTAGAAGGCTGCTGTAAATGCTTGTGATGTTTCTATAGAACATGTAGGACCACTTACCACTCTAATGTGTCCAAAAGTATAGCAAAAGGACAGGTTAGACATCTCTAACTCATCATTCTGTTTGTCTCAGGGAAGTGACTGAATGGTTAATATGTGCAGTCACTGGAGTAAGGCTTTCCCAATACAAAAGAAATTTGCAGAGGACAAGAAGTCCTTCATTAGAAACATTCCAGGATGAAAGCAGCAGCTCCATGCCAGACCTGCACTTAGGCCAGACTTCACAAAGAAATGACAACTCTTCACAATGGCAGACCAAAAAGTAAGCACTTCCTTCTTTTTTGAGACTTGTTATAGATTTCTCAGGTGAAGAATCAAAATGAAATGCAGGGGTAGCTGTGGTGACTGTGAAACAAAATGCAAATACACATTTTAGTGATACCTTTATGAGACCAACCAAAAAGCGCAAAATGCATCATGCCTTTTGGATTACCTAATAAATCATCAAAAACTGTACTTAGGGTCCTATGAAGATGTTAGTGTTTAATTGAATTAAACACTAATCAGTCAATCAATCTAAACCTGTTTGTTGAGAAGAGTAATTGAATCTCTCTCTCTCAGCTTAAGATAGCCTAGTTTCATCACTGATTTTGCCGAGTGCATTAACATTTTATAAGTAATTTAGGATGCAAATTATGATAGCAGTTTGTGTGGGTTTCTCAACATGTCAAGCTATTGTGGAACCTGAGTGAGGCAAACCCTTGTTTTGCCTTGAGTAAGCAATCAGTATGCTCCTGGACAGCACACTCTGTCCTATTAACAGTGTTGCCAAGGCAGATTGATTGTAGCACAAAATGACTTTCCATCTGGGTGGAACTCCAGGCACCTGCAGCAACAGATCACATAGTGTCCAAAGCGCACTTACCTAAAGATCAGAAGTGCTGGTAGATACCATGTCATCTGACCAATCCTGATGAGAAGTGTCTGTGTTGGAGTCCCAATTCAGTAGAAGCCACACACCTTTATTGACTTACTTCCTGTGTAGAGATGAGTAGCACTCAGCAACAAGTCCTCTGTCTGTTATACTTCAGGCAACGAACCAACTTTTCCATAACTTCCAAAGTGGCCATGCTGCAATGGTGATGCTGGTTACTTTCAGCCATAACTTGATACTCTACAGCAGAGGGAATCATGCAGCCCTCAAGATGTGATTGGGCTGCAGCACCTACCATTACCCACAGTGGGTTATTCCTGGTAATTGAACAACTTTATCAACAAATATCTAGAGGGCCACATGATTTCCACTCCATTCTACAATGAGATGCAACTGAGCTGAGTAACTCTCGTTTCCCAATTCTTTGACTTAGGGAAATAGCACTTTTCCAGAAGATGCTTTCTATAGCAGTTGAAGTGCACAAGTTTCCAAACTGCAGTGCCACCAAGATTGCAGATATGGTATTTTCCTCAGTGATGAACATTCCTAAGCGCTGCCAGAGGTAAGGAGTCTGAAAACAAATTCTGTTGTTTTTTCTTCTCAAAACTCTCCTGCTTTGATGTTCAGCTCTCATGCCTCTAGCACTAGACTCATTACACTTCCAATTGTTCATGCACTTTTGGGAAAATAGCAAGTATAAGGTGAGAATCAGTGTTTTCCCTTTCAGGGAACTAGAAGTTCAGTACTGATCTGGAGCCAAAGTACTATGTTTGTGATCACATGAAGAATATGTTCTGTACTGCCTCATTTCCCATTTCTTGTCATGGGAATTAGGCAGAGATGTACATTACATTAAAATACGCCACAAAATGAAAACTTGAAGGCTTCAGAATTACTTGCCTTAGCTGTATATTAGAGGAGCAATTAAGGTTCTAGAATCATAGAGCTGGAAGGGGCTCCATAAGCCATCACATCCAAATTCAGTGCAGCATCCCCAGCAGGTAACTGTCCAGCCTCTTTTTTAAAGATGTTTGGAGACCCCACCACCTCTCTAGGAAATTAGTTCCATTGTCAAACTACTCTTGCTATCAAGAAGTTCCTTCTGATGTTCAAACTTTCTAATGTCTTACCTTCTGGGGATACAGAGAACAAACTTGCACCCTCTTCTCTGTGACAACCCTTGAGGTATTTAAAGAGTGCGATCATGTCACTCCCTCAGTTTCTTTTCACTAGCTGAACACGCCCCAACTCATTAAATCTTTCCTTATATGTTTTGTTCTCCATACCTGTTACCATCCTTACTGCTTTTCTCTGAACTTATTCCAACATGTCTGTGTTGTTGTTATTAACCTATCAAGACAATTTTGATTTACATGACCCTATGAATTATCTTTCTTAAAATGAGGCACCCAGAACTGAATGCAATACTCCAGATGAGGCCTGACTAGCACAGAATATAGTGTCACTATTACTTCCCTTGACTTGGAAACATATGGTTCATTTATCACAGACTAAAATATTGTTTGCCCCTTTTGCTGCACCATCACATTGCTGGGTCATGTTCAACATACAATCAACAATAATTCCAAGGTCCTTTTCGTATGTACTTCTACGAAGCCAAGTATCTCCCATCCTATAACTGCATTTGGTTTTTGTGTCTAAATGTAGAATTTTGCATTGTAGCACTGCGCTAGTTTTCTCTCCAGTTTGAAGCAGAGCCATTAATGATGACTCATTGACCATTTTTCCAACCAATTATGGGTCCATATGACAATGTTTTAATCTATTCTGCATGTCATTAGTTTGCTGATCAAATGTCATGGATTTCATTGAATGCTTTGATGAAATCCAGATGGGTGACATATACAGCATTCCCACCATCTTGAGCAAGAAGGGATTAATTTGGCAGGATTTATTCTTGACAAACCCATGCTGGTTCCTACTAATTACTGTCTTGTCATCTTGATACTTGCAGACTCTTGTATAATCCTTTGTGATATTTTCTCCAGTATTGAGTTCAAGCTAAATGTGCTGTAGTTCCCTGGATCTTCTTTTTTCCTTTTTTGAAGAAAGGGATGATATTTGTCTTTCTCCAGTCCTCTGGCACCTCATCTGTTCTCCAAGATTTATCAGAAATGTTGGCAAGTGGTTCAATGAGTACATCACATTATTTCAGTACTTTAGTATGCAGCTAATCTTATCTTGCAGATTTGAACTCATTTAGGTTAACTGGGTGATTCCTGACTATCTTCTTACCAATCTTGATTTGCAGTGTGGATACCTTGCCAAGGTCTGCTGATGCATGGATACACAGTTCTCTCTCTTTTTTGGGGGGTGTTGAGCAGTTCTGCATTTTGAGCAGTGATTCCAGTGTCAGAGTATAGTGGATGGACTCTATAGATTTCATTAGAATCCATTTGTGCTCCAGGGAGTAAAAGGGCCTGTTTATCATTAAATGAAGCAGGTAAATTTCATTCACAATCTGTCTTGGCCTTGAGCAAATATTGGTGTTTCATGAAATATCTGCAAGAAAAGCTTGTCTTATTACCCTGCCTAAGGTGAGTGAGGCCAGAGTAAAAGTACAAAAACAAGGGAGAGAGAACAAATGAGAGAGCGAATGTACAGATCGTTTTGAGTAAGCCCTAGTTATGGGGAAAGTTGTTCTATTTCTGAATCTGTAGGTGTCAGTGGTCAAGCCTGCCATGCATCTTTGTTAGATGGATTTCATTTGATTGACCCTGAGAATACAAACACTTGAAGATGCCTGCTGCAGCTGCCATCTTGGTCCTTTCCTTTCATGGTTATTTGTATATAGTTGAGGTAGCAATAGCAAGTAGATTTCTATACCACATACCAGTGCACTTAACCATTCCCTAAGCAGTTTTACAATGTGTAAGCTACAGTAGTTGAGGTAGACTGTGGCCCAAAACAGATGGGCCAAATAACACAGTTTCCCACCACATTCAGGGCGTAGTGTTTAGATGATGCACGCCCCGAGCGCAGCTGTAAACCACATAGATGTTGTGTCTTTCCAAAAGAGCCAGGCCAAAAAGGAGCAATAAAATACAGCTCCTTTTGCCTGCCCATTTCAAAACTGTGGCAGTGGCCTGGATCAGAGCTGGGAGCACGCAGTTACCACAGCCCTAATGCGAATTGCGCTAGCATGGCCCTGCCGCAGTTTTTTCGGCCCATCTGTTTTGGGCATGTGTTTAGTTTAGTGGCTGGTACTGCAATTTACTACAAGAGCAAAAAATAAAAAGACTTTGGATGCAATACATAGAAGAGTTATATAAAAGAGATGAAAAAATGAATGCTATGTGGAGCAATGAAACATATAAAATGAACCGCAAATTCTAAAAAGTGAGATGGAAGTTACAGTAAGAGAAACTGGGGAAAATAAATCACCAGGAACAAATAATATTCCAATTGAACTGTTATAGTGCACACAGACGCAATTCTAGTGCAACTAGTATATGTCAACAAATATTGAAAACAAAATGGTGGCCAACAGACTGGAAACGATCAATATATATTCCAATCCACAAAAAAGGAGATACAAAAAATGGCTGCAACTATATGACCATACCATTAATCTGTCATGCAAGCAAAATGTACAAATTCTTCAGCACAGACTCTAATCATAAATCCTAGAGGTGCAAGTGGGGATCAAGAAAGGAAGAGGCACTAGGGATCACAGTGCAAACATATAATGGCTAATGGAGTGTACAAAAGAATTCCAGGGGGGAAATCACCTTGTGCTTTATAGACTACAGCAAGACATTTGACAGTATAGATCACGAAAAGCTATGGATGGCTCTTAAGATCCTAAGAATGCCACTATATCGGATAGTCCTAATGATAAATCTGTACTTTGGACAAGAGGCTACAGTTAGAACAGAATGTAGAAAAATAGAATGGTTCCCAATTGGAAAGGGGGTCAGGCAAGGCTTCATTTTATCTCCCTATTTGTTCAACTTGTATGCAGAAAATATCATGAGAAAAGCAGGTTTAGACTCAGAAGAAGGAGTAAAAATAGATGGAAGGAACAATCAACAATTTAACAAGTTATGCAGATGGCACCATACTACTACTGGAAAACATCACAGATTTGAAACAAATATTAAGGACAGTCAAAGATGAAAGTTCAAAAGCAGGCTTAATGCTGAACATAAAGAAAACAAAAATACAGTGAGCCCTTGGTATCCATGAGGGTTTGATTCCAGGACCCCCTGTGGATACCAAAATTTATGGATGCCCAAGTCCCATTTAATACAATGGCATAGTGAAATGGTGTCACTTATGTAAATAATGACCATGGAAAATCTACACAAATTCAACCTAGACAATGAAGAAATAGAAATAGTAAAAGAGTTCACTTACCTGGGATCAAACATTGATAGGAATGGGGATTGTGGCCAGGAAATTAGAAGAAGACTAGGAATGGGAAAAGAAGCTATGAAAGAACTAGACAAAATCCTAAAATGCAAAGATATACAACTCAGCACAAAAGTTAGAACCATATAAGCCATTGTATTCCCTATTACCATGTATGGATGTGAGAGCTGGACAGTTCAGAAAGAAGATAGGAAGAAAATCAATTCATTTGAGATGTGGTGCTGGAGAAGAGTGCTGAGGATCCTGTGGACCACCAAAAATACAAACAAATGGGTACTAGAGCAGATAAAGCCAGAACTTTCCCCTGAAAGCCAAGATGACAAAACAGGGGCTGTTGTAAATTTGGCCATAACATGAGAAGGCATGAGTGACTGGAAAAAACAGGAAAGGTGAAAGGGGCATAGAAAGAGAGGTGTGCTATATGGATGGACTCTATTAAGGAAGTCATAGGTATGAGTTTATAGGAATTAAGCAGAGCAGTGGAGGGAGGACAGGGAGTCTTGGAGATGTATCATCCACAGGATTGTCATGGGTCAGGATCAACTCGAGGGCGGTTAACAAATCAGCTAGATCAGGGTGGGCAGGGTATGGTCCCCAGGATGAAATATTTGCCCCCAAATGCTTTCTAGGGGATTTTGAGTTTGCTTTTATTATTATTAAACTTTATTTCTATAGCGCTGTAATTATACACAGCACTGTACAAAGTCGGTAAAATTAGGAGTAAATAAAAGCCTGCCCAAGGCTTTCTGGCCTCTTGGACCATTTTAGGGTCAGGAGAGGCTTTTTTAAAAAAGGAAGTGATTACTTCCTGTTAAAAAGACTTCTCCTGAGCCAAAAATAACACATTTGGGGGTAAAAATTTATGTATTTATTTATTTACTTTGCAGGAGTGTTGCAGCTCTCCAAGGCCTCCTAGCAGGCTGATGTAGCTGCTTATCTCCCCCACTCTGGAGCTAGATCAACAAAGCCTCTTTATGTTATTGGGAGATGTAGTTGGTCTTCATAGGACCCTCTTCTACCAGGAGCTCTGGTCTACCCTTTAACAGCCTGTGTTATTGAGAGCTTACCTTGAGGCACTTCTTGGGCCAAGACACTTTTGCTGCATTATATTTCATTACAGTACTTATCTGTTGCTGTTAACATATTTTTGCTTTTATTTTAATACATTCCAATATGAACTGCTCTGAAATAACTGGACGAAATGGTATAGAAACAATGTAACAAGACTTTTATAATTCCAATGTCTCTTCTTGCAGAGAAGCCTTCCTAAGCAGTATGGAATGCGATCTCCTGAGATGCAAAGTGTTGGAGCTCATTTTCCAGCATAGCACAATTCCCACTGATGATCCCTTGTCTTTGAGGATGATTTTACATTTTATGCAAAGCTTTTCTCTGCCTGTAATGTACCAGGTATTTCAGTGTTCATTTCCATCTCTTTAAGTCTTAAAATTATTTAATTACTTTTTAATTATTTTTTAAACTTTATATTTATATATTATAATATTCTTGTACTGTTTTTAATAGTATTCTTTTATACATGTTGTTCACTGCCTTGAGTCCCTATGTTGGGAGAAAGGCGGGATATAAGAAAATAATAATAATAATAATAATAATTTATATTGAGAAAATAAAACAGCCTTGAGACTTGTTCCTTCCCATTGCTTAATCTTTCTCAAGTCCACCTTACAACATGCATTATTGTCAAAATATAGCAGATCTAAAATCTCAACTAAAACAGTATCTCTTCACAGGACAATGAAGCAATTTGGCAGGGATGGGATGAGATGCTTTACCACTTGAATTTATTGTTGCAGAGTTATCGCAACACAGTCGTAGGTGAGCAGTTTGTTCATTAGCTTGTCTAAACAGTACACAATCCAATTGCAATACACTGCTCTAGAGATAGTTGGAAAACTACTGACATGCCATCGCACTCAGTTCATTCACTTGCCATCTACATGCAGAGTATGGGTGGGATGTGTAAATACTTGCTTGCCATATGTAAGTTTCTTGGAGAACATACGACAAAATCTGCTATGTAGAAAATGAAAATTCCATTACAGTGTCTTATGCTCTAGACACTAGAGCCAGTGTGGTGTAGTGGTCGGAGTGTTGGACTAGGACTCTGGAGACCAGCGTGTGAATCCTGGCTTGGCCATGGAAACCCACTGGGTGACCTTGGGCAAGTCACACTCTCTCAGCCTAAGAGGAAGGCAATGGAAACCCCCCTCTGAACAAACCTTGCCAAGAAAATTGTGTTAGGGTCTACATAAGCTGGAAATGACCTGAAGGCACACAAAAATAACTAGTCTTGTGATCATATTTTCCAGGGATGTATTAATCATTGAAATTCTTAAATTCCATCCTTTTGCATAAGTATAGTTCATATACAGTTGGCCCTTCCGGACCCTTCCTGACACATTCACCCCATGGATGCCAAAAATGGCAAGACCTCAAGTCCTAACAATTTTAGTGGTGACGCAGCTGACTGCACTCAAACCAGTCTCTTTGATACTTCAGTAACTTTTCCATGCTTTTTTGCTTTGTTTTATTAGATCACTTAAAAATCCCAATCTGTGAGCGAATGAATTTAATTATCAAGGATGCTAAACCCAAACTACAGTCAAAGGATTGTATTAAAGAAAGTGATGTAAAGTGCAGAGTTGAAAACTTCAAAAAGCATCTTTCTGAAACTATTGGGCAGCCAATTCCCTCACCCATCAAGGAAAAGCTCGAGCTACTTCAGGTACTGCTTCTTACTGCTCTGGATATTTAAAAGGATGACCGCTGGACAGCTAAAAAAAGAGCTTTTTTCAAGCAGAAGCAATGGGGATTCAAATAGTGCTCAAAAAAGAATAGTGAGTCCCACCCCCATTTTGTATTATTATGGGACTGTTAAAGCAATTTAATGTCTTCTTTTTTAAATTTAAGTTGTTCTAAGGTTTGTCACTCTGCTTTTGTTTTCATGTGGATTTTGTACTGCTTTTGTAGTAAATTATTTTACTAGTCATAGAGTGGGATGAGTTTTTTTTTAAAAAAAGTATGTGTATCAATACCTCGGAAATTGTGAGCCTGTACATCAATCCCCTTGAGTTTAATACTGCAGAATAAACATTCATGCCCCCAGGCCCTTTCTCAATCATTATACTCCCATTTCATATCCTTTCCCCAAAAGTGCCACTAGAAATCCCCAAGCCCCCTGAGATCAAATGTAATAGCCATGACCCCCCCCCCCTTTTTTTTCTTTTTTTTTAGCAATGTGCTTCTCTGGGAATGAAGGAATTCCAATGATAGGCTGAACCATTTGATATCAAGGGTAGACTTCACAAATGGCATCATGAATCTCATATTACAGGCCCTCAAATGGGCACTATTCAGATTCTTAAAAGCATGGATCTTTTACAAGTGTAACAGCCAAAGCAAGTTTCCAAAAGCTTCCAGGAACAAGACTCTTGACAAAACATTAGACCACAGAATGCTAGCATCCCGTAAAGTTTGAAATAAGGAATGTTTTCAGGGGCTCCAGTTACACAGTGCCCTACAATAAACTGGCATGAATAAAGCAGATGTTTACACAAGAGCCAGTCACAGCAGATCAGACAGTTGAGGCCAAAAAACTTCCAGAAAAAACCTCCAACATCATGGTGGTTTGCTCATCATAAAATTTACCTGTACACAGAAGCACAGGGCTATATGACAGAAATACACTGGCAGGATGGCTGCGGTTTGTGCTGTACAGAAGAAACTTTTGAAATGAAGAGATCGATAAATCCATAAAGAGTTTAAGCAAAAGCCGTTGAAATAATGAGTATTCAAACTGTGTTAAAAAGAGAGTCCCACCTCCTTTTTGTATTATGGGACTGTTAAAAGCAATTTAAACCCTTCTTTTTTAAATTTAAGTTGTTACAAGGTTTGTCACTTCTAATTACAATACATGCTTACAAGCATAGTTTCACCTGCCATTTACCACACCTTTATCCAGTCACAATAGTACAATGCAAACTTGCATACCCTGACAATTTTGTACTACAAATGGATTTTTACTATTTTTGTAGTAAATTATTTCACTAGTCATGGAATGGGATGAGTTTTTTTAAAAAGGGTATCAATACACTGCATACTGTGAGCCTGTACATCAATCCACTTGAATTCAGTAATGCATATTTGTAGTTGCGTTGGCATGAACTGTAGCTTTATTGATACATAGTAGAGATCTTCCATTATAGTAAATCCTATACTGTTACAATAATGACCACAAGAGATGCATTGGGAAGGGTTTTTTTTTTAATTCCATGGAAGAGTCGGGCATAAAGACATGAGCACAAAATATCACAAAATAAATTAAACATCAGTCAAAAAGCTGGATCACCGTTTACTGTGCAGAAGCAGTGATGACAATTAGCAAGAACTAGAATGCTATCAAAGGAACATACATCGAAGATGTAGTTGAAAGGAGGATGGATCAGATATTAAGTAAGTCGCTTAGCTACATCACAACCTCATCATTTATGGAAAGGACACAGACCTCTTTGGGGCATAGAAAAGCTTAGTGAGGAAGTCTCTATTAATCGTGCCATTAAACAAAATAATGGATATTCTAAGGCTGTTATCTCATTATCATAATGTAAAGCCAACCTGCATCTTAAAAGTTTAGATCAGCAGTGGACACAGTACAGCCCTCCATATGTTAACACTACACCTCCAAGAAGCCCTAGCTAGGATAGCCAGTTATGAGGAATTGGGACTTTTGCGTCCCTTGTTTAAATCAAGAAAGCAAGGAAAGTACATGCGCCACTTGCTTCCAACTGGATACAGAAAGTCCTCCACAGTCTGACAGAAACATGTGAAAAGACACAATTACATCACTTGTTACTAATGTTTACAACTAAGTTGCTCTAAGCAATTTACTTTGCATCCCTCTATATCCAGAATAAAAATTAATGCCCAATGTCCCTTTCTCAATAATTATACTCCCATTTCATATCCTTTTCCTAATAGTGCCACTAAAAATTCTCATGCCCCTGAGATCAAATGTAATAGCCATGATTCCCTTTTTCTTTTCTTTTACAACTTGCTTCTCTGGGAATGAAAGATCTTTCCCATGATATGGTGAACGATTTAACATCAAGAGCAGAATTCACAAAGAGTATCATGAATCTCATACTATAGCCCTCAAATGGGCACTATTCTTTCTTCATATTCTTAAGGCATGGATCTCTTACAAGTGAAACAGCCAAACCAGGTTTCCAAAACCTTCCAGGAACAAGACTTGTCACAAAACACTAGACCAGAGAATGCTAGCTTCCTGTAAAGGTTTAAAGAAGGAATGCTTTAAGGGGCTACAGTTGCACAGTGCCCTACAATAAACTGGCAGGAAAAAAACAGATGTCACAAGAGCCAGTCACAGCAGATCAGACAGCCGAAGCCAAAAACACCTCCCCAAAACCCTCCAACATAATGGTGGTTTGCTCATTATAAAATTTACCTGTAAACAGAAGCACAGGGCTATATATCAGAAATACACTGGCAGGATGGCTATGATTTGTGCTGTACAGAAAAAACTTTTGGAATAAAGAAAGCAATAAATTCATAATCCCACTCAGTGTTGTTTCATCACCATTACTACAACAGACCTTCCTATGTCAGCTGAATGAAATGGGAAAGGCAAGGACCATTCAGTCCATTATAAAATAAGAAGAGCATGACCACGCCCCATTAAGCAGAGGTGTCTCTAGAATCCAGTTGGAGTGAGCACATTCATGTCCCGAGGTTTGAGGTTATGAGAACGTGGGGACTGCCTCTTTTCTTCCATAGCTGGAATGTCCATCCTGGGGGGCTTAAAGGTTGTAGAATCCTCCCCCAGCCGAGTAGCCTGGGCACGCATTAGTTCCATTGGAGATGGCTTCTGGGCACCCTTATATGACTGGATGGTAAAGCCCCCTAAGGGAAAAAATATACAACGCAGGTAAGAACAGAATATCAGGATGTAACCATGCATGCCTGATTTCATTTCATTTTCTGACTAGCTTTTGAATGTACAGTCGACCCTTCTTATACACAGGTTTTTTATACATGGATTCAAGCATCCACGGTTTGAAAATGTTCAAAAAAAGTATAAATTTCAAATATCAAACCTTGATTTTCCATTTTTTATAAGGGACACCATTTTACTATGTCATTATATTTAATGGGACTTGAACATCCATGGGGGATCTTGGAACCAAACCCCAGCATATAACATGGGTCCACTGTAGTTGTCAGATCCTGTACCACAAATTATGAAAAGCTGCAGATGACAGAAAATCATCTTACTCGCATTCTTGTCTGCAGCTTCCATTCAATTCTGGCACATGTTCATGTGTTTCATTTTTAGGGCCATTCCTAATCTTAACTCTGTGGCTTTCGTCTTTCAAGCCAAAACTGAATTCTAGATCTGAACTTCTCCTTTGCTATTCTCTCCATTTTTAAAGTGAGCACACACTGCTGTCATTCCTATCATTAAAATCACACTATACAGTACCTGTGCCAGTATTTGATCTCTGAAGCGTCCTTGGTCCAAATAAGCTCCATTTTTCTGATGATGCTTTATCACCATCCCCACTGCTGGAGTCCATTGGTACAAGATCAGTGCCAGTGATGGAATTGGAGGTTCCCTGACTAAACCAGCCTCTGCATGAAAGAACAAACTAAGAACTCAAACTGGATGCACAGATTACAGCAGCATTATATAGTTCAACCTTCAACATAACATTTCAAGTAGATTTACATAAGATTTATAGAAGGTAAACTCCAGGGAACTTTTATTTTGGGCAATTTCACAAAATATCTAAACAATGCATATTATTAAAAACAGAACCCATATAAACTAGGCATACTTCTAATATGGACAGACCTTCACAATATCCAAAGGAAGCTGGGATTCAAAGTTCTTTAAGCATGTCAAGTTCCTTTCACTTTGCCCTATTAGAAAATATACCTGTATGTGCGCTTGGGAGAGGACTGGGGAGTGCTGCTTGGGGTAGACTGAGCAGAAGAAACCTGTTTATCTTCTTTTGCCATCTCTCCACTTTGCATCTTCAGATTCTGTTAAAAAAAACAAAGACATACAAATGGAAGCTTTCCAAATCTAGCAAGTGAACAACCAATAGTGAAAGTTGACAACTTACTTCATCAGTAAGACATTGGTAATAAAAGTATTTAGTGTCAAGACTTTACATGGAGCATAGCACAGACTAGAACCATTTCAAGACCTGGCAGCTTTCAAATGACCACCCTCTATAATAGAGCAGTACATTCAGATCAATATGAGCTTCAGTGGCTAGACATATACCTTGGGGTCTAAAAGTTTTTGCGTCCTTAAGTTTGGATTCCCTTTCCAGGCTAGGCTCTGGGTGGATGATATCAAGGGTGAGACTCTGCCCCAAACATCTACCTGAAAGTCACTTGGCCCCTTCCCAATACCCACTTCAACATCCTCCATGTACGGGCACAAAGAATGTCCTTTCCCATGCCCCTCACTATCCCACTGGACAGAAATGGGGACATGAAGGTAATCCTGCTCCTACTTTCAATCAGTGATCATGAAACACAGTGTACTGAAACAGGTTGAAATTCCTCTCTTATCTTTAATCAGTGACTAGAAATAATGGATCTTTCCCAGCTTCCCAACTGGGACAGTGAAAGAGGCCAGGCAGAATCATGTTCATTCCCATAGCTAATCAGATGTATCAGTGACTTCTCCCTCACTCTGCTTGCCTTTCCAAATGCAAAGACTAGTGTCAGGCAAAAGAATCTCTTTTTCTCCAAAGAGTGGTGCTGAACAACTACTGGACACTCTGTAGGCTGGATGAAGATGGGAGAGAGAAGTATGCCTTCACTGACACACACAGTTAGCTTCATTGTGAATGCTTAGGACCTGAACTGAGAACTGTATTCATTCTATTTGCATGTGATATATGACTTGCACAGTGAACTGAAACAGGAGGGAAAAAACCAAGCCAATCATAATATGATAAAGACACCCATCGACAAAAAATCCACCCCTTCACAGAATGTTATAATTGACCAGCTCTACCAACTAAAGTAATTGACTAACTAGAAGTCCTGTGGGACTCAAACACCTTACATGGAGTGACTCAGCCACACGATGGTACTTTGTCTCCTCTGCAGTGAGGCCCTTGTGGGGAGTATATCCGGCATCTCTCAGCCCTGCCTGCTGCTCAAAGCGCTGAATGCTCTCCTGAGTTTGTTCTAGAACGGACAACATAACACATTCACACAAGCCACAAAACACCACTGCCTGCCACAGAGTTCTATGAGACAATGTCATAACAGCATTCATGGGTTGGATGGGGTTACAACCATATATTACAAACAGCCAGAACAACTGAATCGGAAACTTTCTGAAGATGGAGATTCTAACAGATGGAAGCAAACAGAATGTGATTAATAGAGAGGTCAGCAAAGCAAGGTAATTTAGTACTATGTGAGTTCTTTCTGAAAGATCTGCTGTTATATTTTTAAACTCCAATCAGATGTTATCAACCAAGAATGAGCAACCAGGATCTTCCATGTGACTGGACTTCAACTCCCATCAGCCTAGGGCAGCCTAACCAATGGTAAGGGATTATGAGAATTGCAATGCAATACCAAGATGGACACAGTTGCCCACCACTGTTCTAAACCATTTTTTTGGGGGGGACCACTTTTATTATATTTGGATGACTCTTTGTTGTAAATTTGTATGTGTGGAATCAAAATGCTGGCCATGAAAGGAGGACGCTTTAAGGAGTATCTTAAGAACACAGGATGCTGCCTTATAACAACTCATACCAGTAGTTCATCTAGCTCAACTGGCAACTGACAGCTTTCTTTAAGACTTTAGAGTAGTCTTTTCCTAACCTACATGGGGACCCAACGACTTTGACGTTGGGCATGCAAAACTGGTGCTCTCTCACAGATCTACAAAGGCATATTTATGTAGTATGCTCATAACATGCATAAGTCTTAGCAAGTGAATTGAGAACAGATTGAACTAGGGAGCTCCAAAGACAGAAAACCACTGCAGCCCAGTATTGTGTGGAAGATGCTTCCATTACACCCAAGTAATGCTGACTGATTTATGCATATAATGCACAAATATAATTTATCTGTGCATTAACTGGAAAGGCAATGTAATGCTAACAGCCTGTCCATTTTCGCAGCTTAATTTAGTACTAACTCAGTAGAAGTCTTCACTTAGTTATTTAGAAAACTAATATTTTTAATTTTTCCTTAAAATATTTAAGAACTACTAATAGTCTGCATAGGTATTCATTTTAAAACCACATTTACTAGAGAAATGGAATGAGTGGACCAAACTAACAACTAAGTACTGGCAGTAAAGGTCCGCTAAAACTGCAACAAAAAGTGCATTTCTGAAGAACTGATGGGCAATGTTTCTTCTACCAGCTTGCATGCTTGGCAAAAACAAAAATACGATTCTGAAGGTAAAGCATTTTCAGATATGTTCTCACAGCATTCTGCTTAAAGCTAAGGGAACTGTCCGCTTCAATTATGACTGAAGTAAGCAACTTGTGCCTTCCAGATACTGTTCGGATGGCAACATTAGCTGTGCTGTCTAGGGTTAAAGGAAACTGCAGGCCAAAGAAAATCTAGAGAGCTAAATGTTATCCTCACCCAACTATCCATTCTTACTTTAGGATAACCAATCTCTTTCTAGAACCTTCTGAATGGAGACAGCCATATCATATAATCAGAACAACAGGAGTAGCCTGTTTGGATATACTGTAGTCTCTTAGGACAAAATTCCATGTCTTGGTTATCTAGCCTACAAGATTAATACAAGAGCTCTTACTTGTAATGAGAGAATTCATGATGATGTGGGTGGCCTTGGCCTTCACCACTGGAACCTTGTTCACAGTCTCAGTGGAAGATGAAGGGATTATGGCAGATGAATGCATGCTAGTCTCCCCTTCCTCAACCTGTGCAGAGGAAGCCAGGTAAAATTTGAGGAGAAAGAGACAAAATTACCCCGGGAGAATCAAAAGCTTCTCCTGATCCCCATGGGAATGAGATCAGACACTACATCTGTACAAATAGACGAAAAACATTACTCTTGTCAAAGAACATCAGATGTATGAATAGATGAAACATTTTCTCCTACACTGGGGATAATTCCCATTCTCTCAGCTCATTTGCCCACCCTAAGATGACAACTATGGTTTTAAGTTCTGGAGTGGAAAGCCAGAATCAGAATGGCAATGTCCATAATTGATTATTCCACAAGCCACAGCTATTTAATTTTTCTAAGAATATATTTACAAAATACTGTGTTAAAAACTGATTAACTACATTAAATATATTTAAGATGTCTCAGATGATTATAATATACTTCTGAACTGAAAATATCCTATTTATTATGGTAGTAAACATATATGAAAATATTAATATTAATACACACTTTCCAGAATGACTGAAGTGGAAATAGGATTTTTTAAAATTAGTCTGTGTGCTTTTTACATTTTAATGATGTTTCCAAACCACGATTTAAAACACATTGTTTTAAAGCAACAGGGACTCTATTTTTGTTAAGGAAACAATTGACTAAAATATGAGGCTTGTACATGCTTTCCATCAAAGATGTGCTGTATAGGTAAGGTACTAACTTGCGCTGCAGCACTTTCATTTGTTTCATCAAAGACAATTCACCAAGTTTGAAAAGTAAATGCCATTATCATCATTACCACTACCAGGCTTTAAAGACTGCATCTACAGTACTTATTATAGGTGCCACCCAACACATTTAATTTCAGTAGACAATTCATGTAAAATGTAATGCTGTCCTCATGGGGACAATACAACTGGAATCCACTGGAAATCTTACACTACCTCAGCATTCACTCAAGGGACTTCATACCTTAGAAAGTTCCTCATATTTGCGTTCAGGAATAACTGGCTGTTTCCACAGGATATTGGAGTACATATTTGAAGGAGGAGGAGTCATTGGTGCTGTATCCTCCAGGGCATCATCATAACTGAATGCCCGGCGGCTCATTCCAATTGGCTGGGACATCTTTCCTAGGAGACTTCCAGAGCCATGCTCAATAGCTAAGGACAGAGATGGAAATTTCACAGTGGGCTGCACTTTTTGAACTTGAGTTCTTCCACAGCATGTAGTACTAATCACACCAGTATTTTTTTTTCATTTTCAAGATCCTTTAGGACCGTTATGCTAAGTCTTGAGAACAACTCTGATTTAACTGTTAACAAATAAAGGAAAGCTATGCCATGCCACACTATGATCTCAGCAATATTGTTGATCCAGTTAGATAATTTCAACAATCAAGGGTTAAAACTGACAGAGCTGGAAGATTTCTAGGTCAAAAATCCTAGAAACAGCACTACTCACATGTTGCTACTGTGTATTAGTTCAACAGCACCATTTAGTTTAGAGCTGCTAAAATCCTACTCATATCCCACCATGTTATACACTGGGCCCTTGCTATCTGCTGAAGTTTGGTTCCATTATATACCCTCCCCCTGCCATGGATACCAAAATCCACGGATGCTCAAGCCTCATTCAATACAATGGCATAGTGAAATGATGTCCATTATATAAAATGCCAAAATCAAGGTTTGCTTTTGAGGCTATAGTGTTTTCAAACTGTTGATCCATGGATAAAGAATCTATAGATATGGAAGGCCAACTGTACTGACATCCCACTGCTTTTTATTTTACTTCTTCCATACATGCACACTGTAAATCTATTTCCTTTTAAAGATCTGCAAGCATTCTAATATCAAAAATATAAGGTGAAGGTAAAGGTATTCCCCTGTGACAGGGTCATCAAGTCGTGTCTGACTGTAGGGGGTGGTGCTGATCTCTGTTACTAAGTCGAAGAGCCAGCATTTTCAAATACTGTGATCATATGGCCAGCATGACTGCTCAGGACGCTATTTACCTTCCCCACCAAAGTGGTACCTATTTATTTACTTGGATTTGAGTGTTTTTGAACTACTATGTTGGCAGAAGCTGGGACTAGTAGAGATGGGAGCTCACTCCATCACATGGCACTTGGGCCTCAAACTGCCAACCTGCTGATCTTGCAATCAATAGAATCAGTATTTTTTGTGGGGTTTTCAGGCTATGTGGCCATGTTCTTATAGAGTTTATTCCTGTCGTTTTGCCAGCATCTGTGGCTGGCACCTTAGGAGAATGATAGAGTCAGTGTCTTAACCACTTGAGCCACCATGTCTCATCAAAAATATAATCAAATATTAAAAAGTCAAGGCTGGAAAAACTGTGTGTGTACGCACACCCTCAAGTCACCTGCTGACTTTTCGCAATCTCATACATTTCGTAGAGTTTTCTTAGGCGAGAAATCCTCAGAGGTGGTTTTGCCCGTTACTTCTTCTGAAACACATCCTCTAGCACCTGATATTCCTTGGCAGCCTCACATTCAAGTACTAACCAGGACTAAGCTTGTTAAGCTTCCAAAATCAGACAGGATCTGGTATCCTTAGGGTATTGGCATAGGCATAGGGTATGCATAGATACTTAGAAATACAATTCTGTTGTAATGGGATCTGATCAGTGATGCCTATAGTCAATGGCACTTTCCCTGAATTGATTGCAGTCGATTACCTTTTTCTTCCAACACACATATAAAACTACACTCTTCAATTTCAATAAATACATTCTAGAGCAAGTTAAATTCAGGAAATGAGAGCAATATTTAACATCACGATAATTAAATAAAAAATCCTGTAAGTGGCCTGAAAGATTGCTTGGAGAAACTTAAAACCAGCCTTAAAGAACTCTCAAAACATCACTACCTCATTTTATTAGGATTAGTCATCAACTTCTAATAAAAATATGCTTATCATTATTCAGTGTAACTCAGGGGGAAAAGTGACAGACAACTGCAACCCAAAAAACTACCAACACAGATACAGTATAGACACAAATGACTAACAGCCCCACTGAGCAGGGCCAGGCTTTAAGGTGCTATTGCCTGCAGTTTGGTATAACCTCTTGGAGAGTTTGAATTGAGATACTAGTGATATTGTATTATAATTACCACTGGACACTTGGTTCAAGATTTAGCATTTACTTAGAGAATGAGTTTTACCAGGAACATCTCTTCGTTGTGAAGCCATGATTGCAATTCCAGGTGTTTCGCTATACGGAAATCCAGAACAGGACTGTTGTTACTGTTGTTACCTAATAAAAATAAAGGGTATTTTGATGTGCAAAAGTTTTCAACACTAGAATAAAGGATCCTCATCTCCTGTACAACCAAAGATAACGCTCCATTTTTTCAAAGCATGAAAGATAGCTATTCATCTTTAAGACTTACATAGTACGATAACCTGACTAATTAGAAATTAATCAAAGCACCATCCTAATAAATGTTTCTGTCAAAAGGAAAAGAAAGCCAGAAGAGCTTACCCCAAGTTATGATGAAAGAAAGATGTCAAAAAAGGACCATTCTGTTGCTGAGGCTGACACTAGCAAACCATTCCCGCGAGCTTCCATGCAGACAGACTGACAAAGATTCAGAAGCAAGAAGATATTTACTGAACTAAAATGACAAAAAAACAGCCTACAATCACACAACTGAACTCATATCTTATTCAATACTACTATGTATTCTGTGCATGACTCCAACTATTTAAAAAGTACTGCTAGTGTATAATGCTTCAAGTGGCCCTAACCAGATATCCCAAAGAAACCTAAACTACGTAAGACTACAAGGTACCTGCAAAAGCACATGCTGTACATGTTACAGGTTAGAATATTAGTATTGTAATAGCATAAGGTCATAGAAAGCAATTTGAACATTCACCTGCACCTAGCAATCACCACCTTAGCAACATGTCAAGCTGGGTCCAGCAACTGCACCTGAATTCACAGTCACCTGAAATTGTTCAATATAACATAAAGCTGATAACAGCAGTGGCCTGTTCTTGAATTACCATTAATTTAAAAAATAATCTGCTAATTTAGCATATGAATTTAGTGTAGCTATGCATCCCACTATCTCAGGAGAGGTCCTCCAATAGAAAAACTCAAGATTTCTGACAACAGATAAATTATTGGGATCGGCAATTAGTATACTATACTGTAGTTTACTAGCCAGCATTGCTGGTGCCCCGTTCCAAGCACCTCCCTTAAGGACACATACACCAGAGATACTTCTACTGGCCTGACCCAAGTAATATCCTCAATACAGTATCAGCATCATGTCCAACTTGCACACAATTCAAAAAGCAAACAGGTGGTGTAAATGCAGCTTTAGAAGAACTATCACATTGGTGTGGCAGTAAGGAAGAGCCTGAAAACAGCTCATTCAGCAAGCTTGGCCAGGCTTCTACAAATCCTCCAGAGCAGTGGTGGGCAACCTGCAACCAAAGGGCTGCATGCCTAATGACATTACTGCAAGCGAGCAGTTCAGATCCCTGGCAAAAATGATAGGGGAAGAGGCTGAAAGAAAAAGAAAAAACCCCACAAATTAACCATGAGGGAATGTGGTCCCCACAACTTTTTTTTTTATTCTCCATGCTTGCTCTGGAAAACAGCAATATTTGCTCAGAATGAGAAAGCAAGTGAGATCTTCCTTCCCCAACATGGATGGCAGGGTGTGAGGAGTGGGAGCAGCATCTAGCACCTAACTACGAAAGTATTCATGAATTATCACCAGGCACACCAAATTCTACAATTGCCAAACCCCCAGGATAGGCAACAATGGGCATTTGGTCGGGAGGTTTAACCAACATCAGCATCTATTCACTTCAGTTAGGAAGAAAGTAACAGGGAGAAAGTAACTGTAAACAGGAGGTGGGGGAGAAAGCTGCAATATCATAAGAGAGAGGGGGGTTTCTTACACAGTGAACACATGTGCAGATTGACACAGAGAATTGTGTGTATGTTTTCCAGAGTCTAGAGAAGTTACTTATCTGAACTTATCTTCCAGAATCCCCTTCCCAGCCAGCATAGCCTCTTCACGAGGGGGCTGTGGGGTTCTGCAAAATCCAAGCAAGTAACTTTTCCGAACTCTGTGACTTAAAAGGAAACAAGTCTCACAGCATCCCACAGAGCTTATGCCCTAATACAGACTGAGGGCCCATACAGACAGGCCAAAATGAAGCTGCTTTGCATCACTTCGGAGGTATGTTGTTTAAATGACACACACATCTTAAGAGGCCAGAAGCTGCTCCAAAGCTGCACTCCAGTCTTTAGGACTGGAGCATGGCTCCAGTGCAGCTTCCAGCCTCTTAGGACGCATGCATCATTTAAACAGCCTACCTCCAAAGTGAACCGAAGCAGCTTTATTTTGTCCTGTCTCCCTTATCCCAAATTCTGATATCTGAAATACTCCAAAAAGCAAAGCTTTTCATGAGTGGCTGAGATACTGACACCTTAGCTTTCTGTTGGTTTAATGTACACAAACTTTGTTTCATGCACAAAATTATTTACAATGTTGTATAAAATTCCCTTCAGGCTGTGCATAAAACATAAATGAATTTTGTGTTTAGACATGGGTCCCATCTCCAGTGGCGTAGTGGTTTGCGTGTTGGACTATGCCTCTGAGACCAAGGTTCAATTCCCTGCTCAGCCATGAAACCCGCTGGGTGAGCTTGGGCTAATCACATTCTCTCAGCAATGGCAAACTTCCTCTGAACAAACTTGTCAAGAAAACCCCATGATAGTTTTGCCTTAGGGTCACCATAAGTTGGAAATGAGTTCAAGGCACACAACAACAAGCATGCAAATACAGGTTTTCCAAAATCCCCAAAAACCCCACAAAAACAGAAACACCTCTGGTCCCAAGCATTTCAGGTAAGGCAGACTCAACCAAAGCAGACTTCAAAGACAGTATGCAAAGGATTTTTGTAGCACCACCTTTAAGATAAACTGAGCAAAGGATGTTGTAGCATAAACTTTTGCCTATTTCCTCAGATGCATGGAGAAAGTAGACTAGGGCTGTATCCACGCTGCAGAATGAATGCAGTCTGACACCAGTTCAACTGCCATTGCTCCATGCTAGGGAATTCTGGGATTAGTAGTTTTGTGAAATATTTAGCCTTCTCTGTTAGATAGCCCCAGTGTCACCCCCCAAAAATAGAAATCCCAGAATTCCCTAGCATGCAGCCATGGCAGTTAAAGTGGTGTCAAGCTGCATTATTTCTGGAGTACAGATGCATGCAGCCTCAACCTACAAAAAACTCATGCGGCTTCTTTCGTTCAGTCAGTGTCAAAGATGCTACAAGATCCCTTTGCACACCTGCCTCCAGAAGCTGCTCCTTCCTTTCTCACTTATGGGTGGTGACCTGAAGTAAAACCCATCATGGGCTTTTCTGGGGATGATGTGCTCAGAGGGGATTTGCCATTAAGGCCCAGCGACCATGATCACCCCAGCTGGCAGAGCAAGGATCTGAACGCAGATCCCTCGGAGTCCCACATTCACTCTCTGGAGAAGTTACTTTTCACCATAAGAGGCCTCTTCTGTTCAAATCCCTTACCCACCCATCGAAGGAGGACCTGGGCAAAGAAAAACCCTGAGTCCAATCAGGGAAAAACAAGATAGATAGATAGATGATAGATAGATAGATAGATAGATGTGTGAAAGATGAAGAAATTAAAAAGAACAACAACAAAAAATGAAGACTAGAAGACGGACAACAAGGCTCAAGAGTCAAGAAGGCAGAGGTTAAAGAGATCCAAAAAGACAGGTAACAAAAATATACACTTAGCTTATATAAGGTAATAAACTAAAAATATTAAGCTTCTGTATGGTAGAGAAATATCCCAATGATGGACCAAAAGGAGGTTATTAATAGGAACAGACTAAGCAGAGGTGGATCAATGATGAAATCTGGCATATATATATATATATATATATATGACAGTTATGTAAACTTGGAAAGAGTTTGGTGGAAAGGGCATTATAAACAAATTGTTGTTTCTAATAATAATGTGTTTATAAGTTTGTTTACTGTTATTATTATTATTTATAATGCCCTTTGGTGGAAAGGATGTTATAAACATATTATTATTATTATTATTATTATTATTTGTTTATAAGTTTGTTTACTACAACAACAGTTTGTTTATAACACCCTTTGATGGAAAGGGCATTATAAACATATTATTATTAGTAGTTTGTTTCTAATAATAATGTGTTTATATGTTTGTTAATGATTATGATTATTTATGATGCCTTTTGATGGAAAGGATATTATAAACAAATTATTATTATTATTATTTTGTATCTAATAATAATTTGTTTATAACAGTTTAATAATAATAATATATTTATTATAAACAAACTGTTGTTGTTAGTTTGTTTATAATAACAATTTGTTTGTAAGTGTTGTTTATGACACCAATAATTATAATAGTAGTTTGTTTACAATGCCCTTCCCAGAGACCAAACATCAAACATATCATCAAAAACTGAACATAACCACACAAACAGACACACACATGTATGTATGACAAAAAGAGACACAATGAAAACTATAAAATGCCGAAACAATATAACTCCATCTCCCAGAATTCCATAGCCCTTGAGCCAGAAAGAGTTAAAGTTATTATATATAATAATAATAATAATAATAACAACAACAACACAGTTCTATCTGTCTCTATCTATCTCTCTCTCTCTATCTCTATGTGATCCCTGCCTGGCCGAGGAGGCTTCCCCGCCCGGAGGCACCTGCCTGGGGCCGCCCGCAGCCCTGGGACGGGGACTAACAATCCCTCTCCGGCCGCGAGTCAGGCAGGAGGCCCAGCAGGAGGAGGAGGAGGAGGAGGGAGGCGGCCGGGAGTGGAGGCCGCTCAGCGGCGCCCGGAGCCACCATGGCGGCGGCGGAGGAGGAGGATGAAGGCCCAAAGCTCAGGACCACAAGCAGCAGGAGGAGGAGGAGGAAATGCCGCCGCCAGGGGGCGCCCCACCTGCGAACACCGCCTCTCGCGAGACTTCAAGCCAACAGGGAGAGAGGGAGGGAGGAGGAGGAGGAGGAGGGGGCAGGAAGCGGGAGGAGGGCTCTCCTGACTCAGTGCCCGGACGCCTCCTCCCTTTCCCGGACGCGTCCTACATTTCCTTTTCTGCCCAGGAGGCATTGCCCAAATGTCCTCCGTTTGGAGCAGCATGGGTTTAATATTTATAGCACTACGTTTTTAGCTCATACATGTATGTCTGTGTGTGTGTATATATATATATATATATATATACACAGACATACATGTATGAGCTAAAAACGTAGTGCTATAAATATATATGGGAGTGCTTCTTCAAGGTCCTAGGCTGGACATATGTCCTCATTTCCCCGGTCCAGGAGGAATTCCAACATGTCCTCAATTTTGAGCAGCATGGATTTAATATTTGTAGGAGTATGTTTTAGCTTATATATATATATATACACACACACACACACACACACACACACACACACACACACATGTTCTTGAAGGTCCTGCATTCTGCGTTCAGAGTGACCAGAGGTCTTCCTTTTCCCATCATGTCCTACATTTCCGCCTTCTGTCCAGGAGGAATTTCAGTAATGTCCTCCATTTTGAGCATGGTCCGGAAGCATCATCCATTTATATTCATTTGAACGTTTTCAGCCTTTTTTTGGCCATGTCCTACATTTTTCTCAAATGCCTTCCATTCTGCGGTGCCTTGGTCCTCCTTTGCAGTTGTAGCATCTGGTTGTTCTGTGTTAACTGGCAAGTATAGGAGAAAGGAGGACAGGAGGGAAGACACTCAAGGGTCTCAAATATGTAGAGGACATTACATTCTCCTGCCTTTAAGGGTGCATCTACACCTGGGTAGAAACAATGCAGTTTGCCACCACTTTGGCGGCTGTAGCTCCATCCTATGGGAGTTGTAGCTTTGCAAAGTCTTTGGCCTTCTCTGCCAAAGAGTGCTGCTGCCTCAACAAACTACAAATCCCAGGATTCTGTAGAGTGGCGCCACGGCCATTAAAAAAGTGGTGTCGAACTGCATTAGTTCCACAATGTAGATGCACCCTAGAGAGTCAGAGTAGTGTACTGGTTCTGAGTGTTGGACTAGGACTCTGAAGATCAGTGTTCAAATCCTGGCTCAGCCATGGAAACCCGCTGGGTGAGCTTGGGCAAGTCACACTCTCTCAGCCTCAGAGGATGCCAATGGCGAACCCCCTCAGATTAAACTCACCAAGAAAACCCTGTGATAGATTTGTCTTAGGTTCACCATAAGTGACGCCACGTATGCACCCTATGTGCTATTTTGACACACGTTTTAAAAATATGTTTCCCTTGCTTTTCTGTCTGATGTTTGTAGTATTTTTTTGTCAGTTTATTGTTCAATATCTGTTACTGTTTTTATCTGCAAAATTGGATACTGTGGCATCCAATTTAGGCATTTTAACTGTAAATAGGGAGGGAGGCTGGGTTGTAAACAATGAGACAAACTTAAAACCTCTAGGGAGCATGACATTTTACTATCTAGATCAGGCAGAACAGGTTACAAGCCTGACCCTTTGACATTTTTAAATGGTAACAGGTAGGCTTTCACACACAAGCTGATTTCACTCCTGACTGTACAACCTCAGAGCCCCGTTAAGGAACAGAATAACTCTTCTGGAATATAATTGTAACAAATTTCTTACCTCACTTCCTACTGGCTTTTATCACCTGTCTATAACTGCAAAGCACTAATGTTGCATTTAAAGACGTAGGCTCTTGTCCACAAGACGATGCCATAGGAAATGTTAAATCTTCCCAGGTTAGCAGGGCTACCGCTCTGGGAATTATTGCTGCATAGTACCTTGAATATTTGGTTGGACTTGGACATGCAGGATTCTTTGTGGTGGTGTAGTACATTTTAAACTCTAAATGTCCTTCCACAAATGTATCTCAGGAAGTAGACTAAAGTCTAGGAAGGCTCATGCTGCCAACTTCTTTCATTCAGTGAGTCTCAAAGATGCTACAAAATCTCTCTACATACTGACTATTATTATTATTATTATTATTATTATTATTAACCTTTATTTATGATTGTATAGACTAACGTGGCTATGTGTTTGAATTTTGTCCTTCCACAAATGAGGAAATCTGTGTTGATCGACATCAGAAGGCGGTTGGAGTAGTTTTATAATCTACTAGGAGGAGGCCTTTTGTAAGGTTAGTGGGTCTCAATTGTCCTAATTCAAGACCAACATATACTAAAATACTTTAGAATACAACTTGTGAGGATTTCAGCTAAGCTTGGGGTGGCCCAGGGCATACTGAATGGGACTGCCAATGACTTCATTCTCCCAAATGATCAAAATGCATGTCTCTGAGTCTTACAAGGACTCTTAATGTATTATTCCAGCCTGAAAATGTGCCTTTGAGATGTCTTAAGTTCAAGATGAATGAGCTACCACAACAAAATATACATCTAATTTGATTAGTCAGATATAGGTAGCAATATGTGTCTCCACTGTCTCACCTCCATCATTTCACAGATTGAAAACCATAAGATATGTGGCCAAGCCACATCAGAGTGTGGTCAAGATGGTAGACATTATAAATGAGAAAGAACAGATAAGGTAGGGGAGGCTGCAGCAGTTTGTTTATGCCCAAGCCTACTGGGAAGGTAATTCAGTCCTGTGAGTCCTGGCTTCACTATTCCATGAGGCACAACAACCCTCATGGGGGGGGGGGGGCAACTTACACATTGAACTCCCAAATGTTTAAATCTTCTTATCTAGATCTGCATTTCTGAGCATTTGAGCACAAGAGAAGCATTATATGCCACAATTCTACTGTGCAACACTGAATGTATGGGGATTGCAAAGGAGAACTACATCTAGCACACAATTTCATATGCCAGAATCCTGTTGTGCAACACCAAGTATATAGAAGCCACAAAAGAGAACTGCATCTGGGACACTCTACCCTACTCTCTTTGTTTTGTGACCTTCTGAAAGCTGGCGACATACTGCATGCTTGCATCAGCAAACCTAGAAGGCTTGTTGCTAGGCAAGGGATTGCTTGACACAGCAGTTCTAGTCAATAGTCCCCTTGTTAATTATGTTTTAGTACATACAGGTCAGGAGGGGAGAGATGGAAAATCCTTTGGGGAGGGAGATTTCTCACACCTGGAGAAAAAGAGTATCTTTCTCCTATACAATGTGTTCAGTAGTTATCCAGTGCTGTGAATAATTGATCTCCTTGTTAAATAGCTCGTTTGGAGTCATAAGAAGTTTATCAGGTTTGTCATTGAGCTCCTGCTTTAGACCAATGGAATAAAACTGAAGAAATGGAATAAACCCAAAGCCTTTACATAGATTCAGAACTAGAGAAACCAAACTTCCTTTACTAAGCTTGTTATGTTTCTGTACATAACTAAGGTAGCATATGGAGAAGCACTAAAAATGTATTTCCAGATGCAAAGAAGTGGCCAATTTTCAGATGTTGGGGGCAGGGGGATTATCAAAAAACCAAGTTGGAACCAAGGGTTCATGAAAGGCTGAGGCTACTTGGTAATGAAGGAATTTCACACTATGTTCAAAGGCACTTTTCTTTATTATTAATTCCTATGGTGTCTGTTTGGGCTCTGACACAGATAAATGGCTCTGGCTTTGAGCATTTGCATGTTCTGGCTCAAAATAACACAGCCGCACAAATTTTATATCATAACTTGTTTGGTCTTGTTCAATTTTCTAGTCCTTTAAATCATAAACATACCTGGCCATGTTTACTTAAGAAACCCCATGGATTTCAATTGAATTTATTCCCAAGCAAAAATGATGGCCTAATATGTGGATCCTGACAGAAGTTATTTAGAAGAAAGGCCCATTGTAAAATGCATCAGTTTCTAAGCATGCATAACTAATATTGTAGTAGTGCAACTAATCCTATTCGTGGTTATCTGGGATTAAATTCCATATAATTGGGAGACAACTGATCACTAAAGTCAGAACCATCCAATCCACTGTATTCCCCATCTCCATGTAGGATGGGAGAGCTAGACAGAGAAGAAAATGGATAAGAAGAAAATAAACTAATTTGAGATGTGGTGCTAAAGAAGAGTAGTGAGGCCACTGTAGACAGCTGAAAAGATTAACCTTAATTGGCTCCAACTCATGGCAACCCTATGGATGAGACATCTCCAAGTCCTCCTGTCCTCCACTGCTCTGCTTCAGTCCTACAAATTCAGTCCCATAACCTTCCTGCTGAATCTATCCATCTGGCATGCGGTCTTCCTCTCTTTCTATTACCCTACACCAGGGGTAGGCAACCTGCGGCCCGCGGGCCGGATGCGGCCCGGCAAGGCCTTGGGACCGGCCCCAGCCTGGTCCTGCCGCCGATTGCCGCCGGGGCCTTTGGGGGGCAATTGTCTACAGAAGCCTCAGAAACATGCATTTATATTAACATTTTTTTTAAAGTCAGCAAATTTTTTCGCGTGTCTTCCATTTGTTTTTTAAAAAAGTGTCTTCCATTTGAAAATTTTGTCCTACATTTGTCCTGGTTTATTGATATATTTAATTTTTATTGATATATTTAATTTTTTGTAAAAATTATTTAATTATTTATTTTTTGGCTTCGGCCCCCCAGTTGTCTGAGGGACAGCAACCCGGCCCCCGGCTCAAAAAGGTTGCCTACCCCTGCCCTACACCTTTCCTAGCATTATTGTTTTTTCTAGTCATTCATACTTTCTTGTGATGCGGCTGAAGTACAACTGCCTCAGTTTAACCATCCTAGCTTCCAGGGAGAGTTCAGGCTTGATCTGTTCTAGGACCCATTTGTTTGTTTGTTTTGCCATCCATGGTATCCTCAGCACTCTTCTCCAGCACCACATCTCAAATGAGTTGATTTTCTTCTTATCCATTTTCTTCACTGTCTAGCTCTCCCATCCTACATGGAGCCGAGGAATACAATGGATTGATCTTTTGATCAGCTTTCTTCACTGCGCAGCTCTTGCATCCAGACATGGGGATGGGGCAGGGGCATCAATAGGGAGGTGCAGGGGGTTCAGGCAACACTGGGTGGCACCCAATGTGTATGGGGGGGGTGATGCCCCTGCTCCCCAAACACTTGCCTTCTGGCAGAAATGGGCTGTGGCATTCATCTGCATCCCTTTAAAATGGTAAAGAGGGTGTCAGTGGGGTGAGGCTCAGTGGAAGGAGAAAGGAGAGGCCCCATTTTTAAAAATTAAATTTTAAAATTTAAAAATATTATTCTTTTAAAACTCTATTTTAAAACATCACATTGTACCAAATTTTCACTCTTACACCTTTGAGACTCACTGAAAGAAAGAAATGGACAGCAGAGGCTTTCATAGACTTCAGTCTACTTCCTCAGATGCATTTGCAACTGTTAAGTGTGAATGAGCCCATATAAACAGGGCTTGGCAGGTCCTCACTTGAGTGCTGAGGAGAGGAAGTATGACCTGGAAATGTAGGACATTTATTTATTTATTTATTTACTTACTAACTTACTTACTTATTAGATTTCGATGCTGCCTTTCTCCCAGAAGGGACGGTTCACCAAAAAACCATTAAAAACTTGTTACAATTAAACAATTAAAACTTCACATCAAAGCAATATAAAATCACAAACATTAAAACCACCATAAAAACACGACAGCGTGCAGTTGGGGAGGGCGAAGGAGGACATTTAAGACAAAAGGGGGGGTGACCAAGTAACGAGTGCTAAAAACGCTCACAGAAACATAGACCCCTCTTCTTAGCCCTGCTCAGGAGGGGAGAGGACCTTCTCTCCTGCCTGGACCAGGGGGACCCAGAAGGCGTGGTACATGCCCTGTAACCTCTCGTCTTGATTTCTGCAACACGCTCTACATGGGGCTCTCCTTGTGCCAAGTTCAGAAGCTTCAGTGAGTTCAAAACATGGGGCCAGATTGGTCGCTGGAAAAGCCAGGTCTGACCATATAAGTAAGACCAGTCTTAAAACCCCTCCACTGGCTGCCAAGCAGCTTCTGGGCACAGTACAAGGTGTTGGGCATCACCTTTCAGCCCTACCTGGCTTGGGTCCAGGCTACCTATGGAAATGCCTCTCCCTATAATATACTCTCAGATCCTCTGGGAAGAACCTCCTCAGCCACAGAAGACCTGATCAGCTGCCCCTTTCTTTTCTGCTGCTCCGAAAGAGTGGAATGACCTGCCAGAGGAGATCCGTCTTATGCCTTTACGAAGGCTCTTCCCAGACTGAGCTCCCGAAGGAGGACTGTAGCCCTTCCTGCCGCCTCTAAGGGCCCACTCCTTTTGGCCTGGCTGAGATGGCATTCCTTAACTCTGGTATTTTAGTGTCGTGGCGGGAGGGGCCTTAGGGATGAGGAGTGGCTTCTCTTGTGCTTTAACTTTATTTATGCTGCATTTTACTGTGTTTGTCATTTTATTCGTGGGAAATAGAAATAAACCA